>NC_056744.1:749741461-749821461 GCF_019279795.1 Protopterus annectens
AGGCTACACCTCCATCCACACATTGAGACATGAAATGAATGCATGACAAGTAAAGTATGTGGTGTATCGATATTGATTAAAGAAAAATACACCTCCAGATTGGTTAAACAGTTGTAGTCCCTTTAGACAATACAGGTGCAATTAACTGTAGGCAGGACACCTGTTCAAGTCATTGCCAGCTAGAGGACCCACTGCATGAATGAGGACACCAACTCTGACTATTTGGATCTACTGGAGTCCATCACGTTACTTCTGAACACCAAGGTTTTGTGGGAGTTAAAATACTCATACATTGACTTGGTAAATTACTTGTGCTGAAACTCACTTGACAAAGGGTCTATATTATAACTGTGAATGCTTAGGTTGTCAAATAGAGCATGATCGACACCTATTACACGAACCCACAATTCACTGAAACCTCAAAATGCAGAAATACACATCATCACATTCTTTTGTTTGGCCAACAATGTTCCACCCACTAATGAAAACAAAACATACTTCCCACTACACCACTCACTACATACTACCCACCTAAACAAAATAAATAAACCACATACATACACTAACCTAAACCCTACATCTAAACCTACACTAACCCTTACATATATTACTTTCTATGCACTTACATTAACCCGCACCCTAACCCTAAGGTCCGTAACTATCGCACACTTACCTTAAAAAGCTATATCCAAACAAAATAAATAATCCACACACATATACTTAAGCAAACCCTACTTCTTACCCTTACATACATTACTATCTATGCACTTACCTTAACCCGCACCCTAACCCTAAGGTCCGTAACTATCGCACACTTACCTTATGGAGCTATATTACAGAAGGGCCGACTATGCCGAATCGAGATTTCAAATTTTGCGGTTTCCAGCATTCGGTGTACTCGCAGTTCGCTTAATCGGTGTCAATCATGCCGTATCCGTCAACCTAAGTGTTCGCACTTCCAATATAGACCCTTGACAAAGGTTACTGATCCTTCGTTAACTTCAGTGCCCTGAACCAGCTGGTTGACAGCTAGCACAAGGGGTGACAACACCCTGGATCTGGTGCTTACCAATCTAGTGGGCCAGTGTATCAACATGCCCCGGTAGGTGCGACCCAGTGAGGTCTGAGCACTAATTAGTCTCATCTGAAGTAAGTATCAGTAACGAACCACCCCAGCAGAAAGTAAACTAAAAACTTCTCAGAAGCAGATTATAGTCTTTCAAGAGCTGGTATAAATTGCTTCACTGCACCTCCTACCTCAGATGCAACTGGCAGCTATGATGCGCTCTACAACACTGCTTTATACAAACTCCTGTACAACTGCATTGACTTGGCCATACCTCATATGAACCATGTAATTTCCACAAGGAAGAGAAAACCTGCATGGTGGCCAACTGGCATTAATAGGCTGTGCAAGTAAGAGGTAGAAATTGCTGTCTAATACTAAGAGGGAGCCAGGCCTATTAAAATGGATGCACTTACTGATCAGCTTAAACAATCAAATAGGAGTTCTTGTGAAGTCCTCCAAGTCAAACTACGAATCCAAATTAGAGTCCTCAACAAAGGACAACCACTAAGCATTTTATGATTACAACCCTAACCTAATTGGAAATGCACTGATTTCTGCCAAACTGGTAGTTAAGGATAACAAATATATGTAGCCTGTGCACATAGGTGAGCTGTTGTACAACAGCTTCTGTGTGAACTTCAGTCCCCTGCCCAAGCCACATGTACCTCATGACATCCCTACCAACTGTGACCTCCCTTGCATCTGTAAAGAGCTGGTAGTAGCTGCCCTCTCTAAGGCCAAATACAAACCCTACATCTATGGGACATGAGAACAAGATTGTGCTTACTGTGACCCTGCAAACTATAGACCCATTAGCCTGACTAGCCTTATCTCCAAGGGCATGGAACGATTCATCATGGACCTTTGAAACAAAGGCATCAGTCATGTACAAAGCTTTGTATCTGTCATGTGCAGACATTTGACCCTCAGTTTGGATTTGTGAAAGGAAGATCATGCCTGGTAAACTAGGTGGACTTGTTCGAGACAGTCTGCAAGGTCCTGGACAAAGGGAAATCCATACATACAACTTAGCTGGACTTAGCCAAGGTGTCTAACACTATGCCCTATTCAGCCATCATTGAGAAACTCACCCAGCTAGGTATGAACCCATATATAATTAGATGGTTAAGTGGCTGGCTGAGTGATAGAACTCATGCAGTCAAAAGATGGGAATTCACCAACCAACAACAGACCTGTAACCTGTGCTGATCCATAGATATCAGTCATAAGCTAGTACTAAGCTAATTGCTCTTGTGAGCCTAGCCAATTATCCCTTGTGAGACTCAAACCCTGCACCTTGTGTTTGTAAGGCAAACACCTTAACCATTAGGCCACCCTCCCAACCCTGCTTGCAATGGATTTCTCTGAAGAGCAAGTGAAAGGTAAAGGTCTGTAGTTTGACAAAGTTTGCTGTTGACTGCACAGAATCTGTGAGATGATGTCAACATCTTACAACAGGATCTTACAGAAACAAATGATTAGTGGCAAAGTCATGTCCTTGAAGTCAATGCAAAGAAATGTATTATCATTCCTTTTGGTAAAAGGGATGTTCATGCTAACTAACACATCAATAGCAACACCTTCAGTATGCAGTCTGTGTTGAGAGACCTTGGGACACTGGGTGACAGGAACCCTACCTTCGACTAATAGGTCTCCACACTATTAATAAAGTAATTCTATATAGCTCCTCTCATAACTAAGGGCACTGCATGCATGAAAAAAAAGCAGTTGTACTGGGCCATCAATCTTTCTTCAGCAGGCCAATACTTGACTACAAGGCCCATTTTGTTATGTCCTGTCCCTGGCACATGTAGGCCATGACATCCCTAACATTCTATATTGATCATCTCATAGCCTTGCAAGAATCTTAATGCAGTTGCAGAAACAACAAAGGTTGCTCACAATGACAAATCAAGGTGTTAAGCATCTGTCCTATGGTGAGTGTCTGAAATGACCTGCACTTTATTCTGTTTCATACAGACTACTCAGACGTGCTGTCTGCCTTGCATACAAGGCAATATGACCCTGCATTACTGGAAATGCTGCATATCCTTACCTGAAATGGTACATGGGTTACTCACTAAAACAACATTGGCCTGGTGTGTGACATTAATAAAACCTGCTGTAGGGACAGATTTGTCTACCACCAGTTAACATACCTTTGAAACAGACTTCTTCTTCATGTCAAACAGAGTATCTGTTCGACCCTATTGAAATGGAATGTGGACGGTTGTATGGATGACCGTAAAATCACACCAGGGGTTTTACCTGTGTGCCGCTAGGACCAGGACAATCCCTGCTGATTGTGGAAATAAGGGTTAGAACTTACCTAGGCTTGCAAAGGGCAGAGGTACACTAGCATAGTGACTTCCCATGATGACATGATCCTATATTGGACCTATTAATTCACTTCCCCTAGCAGCGTCCTTGCTGAAGATACTCTAGCTAGCGTTGACCCACTACCTTAAGTGATGTCTAGATAAAGTATTATTTATGAAACCCTTGTCTATGTCCTACTTTTTTATGCACTACAAGCTGCATCATATAGACTTTGTATGTATAACATTTCATAGTTATTATGTTTACCAAGTATTTTTGAGTGTATGCTATGACTGAATGTCTTTATAAAGTAGGTCATTTGGCCATAGTTTCTGGAGTCACTGTAAGGGAAAACAGTATCCGTGAGTCTGAAATGACATGACTGACAGACCTCAGTGCTTTGCCACAGATGGTGTTGATCAGTAACCCATGCGATTTCAGCTGCTGGTTAAGGCCTCACCACCCCCATGCTTCCTTTTTAGGCAGTGTGTGAAGGGCCAAATTCTCAATGTATAAACTGCATCTAAAAAGTAGCTTAAGGTTAGGCTACTAAATACTAGTAGTCTTAACATGAAAATGCACTCACTGGAAGCAGTCCACACCTTGGAAGACTTACACCTTTAAGCAGTCATGGGGAACGGGTTCAAGGAAGTGGACAGCACCCCAACCATACTGGGAAACACCTGCATCCACACTTTCAGACCAAAAAAAATGGAAGGCATGACAAATGAAGAAGGTGGTGTATAGATATTAATTAAAGGCAAATACACCGGCCAATTGGTGAAGTGGTGGTATGTCCATGAACATACTTCAGGTGCAATTAACCATTGGTAGGATACTTATTCAAGTCAATGGAAAATTGAGGATCCCTTCCATGATTGTGAACACCCTCTCTGGCATTTTTTGGGTCTACTTGAGTCTATCAAGATGCATCCCAACACCCTGATGTTGAGCAACGTAAACTACACATCCATCGACTGCGTAAATTAGTTGTGGTCTAATTCACTTTCACAAAGGTTCCTCCAGTTATGTAACTCCACTGCCTTGGACCAGCTGGTTGACACCCCATAAGGGATGTCAGCATCTGGATCTAGTGCACACCAATACGTGGGACAACTGTAGCCACTACACTGTGAGGTCTTCCCTAGTGAGATCTGACCACAAATCAGTGTCATTCAACATAACTATCACACCTGAACCCCCCACCCCACGAGCAGCAAATAAATGAAACAGTGTCTCCTAAGCAGATTATAAACTCTTACTGGATGGTATAAATCAATGTACTGCACCTTGCCCCTCGGAGGTGACTGGCAAGTATGATGTGCTGATCACCAGTGCTTTATACCAACACCGGTATAACTGCATTGACTCGGCCATCCCTAACAGCACCCAAACAAGCACCTCATGGAATAGCAAACCAGCCTGGTGGTCAACTGCCATTAACAGGCTTAGAACAACAGGAAGAAATTGGTGTCAAAGAGTAAAAGGGAGTGAGTCCTAAACTGGTAACACTGCCTCCTCAGCTGAAACAAACAAGTAAGACTTCTTGTGTACTAATGAAAAGCAAGGTCGAAAGCCAAATTATCATATGCAATTAAAGATAACCACAAGGCTTGATTCAGTTGCAATCGTAACCTTGAAGGGAAGACCCATATTTCTGGCTGACTGAGTAAATGTTACCTTTCCAAATACCTGCCACAATTGGAGACAACACCAAGGTTCATCACAAGGAAAATTCTAGGTTTTCAGCATGTGTCCTATGTGGAACATCTGAAATGACTGTCATTTTATTCTGTTTTATACAGACTACTCAGAGGCGATCTTTGCCTTGCATATAAGGTGGTGTTTGACCCTGCTTTATTAGAAATGCTGCATATCCACAAGTTAATAAACCAAGCTTTACTTTTTAATTGTAGTTTATTATCTGTATGATTGGAGCTTTTCTCCCCGGGCCTCCGCTGAAAATGGACATGTATCCAGTCAGAGTATCTTGGTCAAAAAATGTAAAATAAAAATAAAATAAATAATAAATGAATAAGTGGTACAGGGGTTACTCACTGTAAAGAACATTACCTGGTATTAGGTGTTAATAGAACCTGGTGTGGGGTCTGATTTGCCTCCCAGAGGTTACCACACCTTTGGCATGGAGTCTCACTTCATGTACAACAGAGCACCTTATTGGCCTTCTACAAACACAATCTGGTCAATTGGATGGGTAACCATTAATTCAGCCCTGGAGTTACACCCTTCTCCCTCTTGGACAGGGGCAATTGGTACTGATCATGGAAATAAGGGTAGAACTTGGCTAGGCTTGTAAGGACCCTAGGGCCATTAGCCAAGTAACTTCTTATGATGCTAGGATGCTATACTTTGAGCAGTATGTCCACAAATAAAAAGAAACCAGCTAGGCAGACATATACGCAAATTGTATTAAAATGAATACAGAAAAACATTAACAGCACAACAGATACACACGCATACACACAGAGAGACACACACTCACACATAGACAATGCCAGAAATAATGGGGGTGGGCTCCTCAAACAGTGTACATGTCTAAATGTTGCTGTTAGAAAAGTAGAATATTGCTGGAGTAATAGATTTAGGATTGGCACAAATTTTCTGAAGTGTTGTAATGCTGACACAGTAGTTGAACAGTGACGAAATACAGGTTGTAACATTTGCATGAATTTTCGGAAGACAGTCAAGTCTGAAACAAAAATATCTGTCATTAGTTTCTGACTTCAGTCTTTATAATTCGCCATGGATTTGTCAGAAAACCCCAATATGTGAGGAATGGATGAAATGTTATGTGGGAAAATCAGGACATTCTGCGATAAAATATAGAGTTGAGAGGTATGACACACAGACACACACAGGGAGATGTGGAAAAAGGCCAAAATAAGTGGTGGGGGTCAGAAGTCCTTAAACAATTAAAATAAAAAATATTGGGATTAAAGAAATAGAACATTGAAGGAATAGCAGCTTTTTGTATTTGCATGAGTTATCACAAGGGCCTCAAGTCTGAAACAGAAATAGAAGAGTTATAGAATAACAGGTGTAGCATTAGCACAAATTTTATGAAGAGTCGTAAGTGTGAAACACAAACATCTCTCCTTAATTTGTGACCCGAGTCTTTCTGATTTGCCAGGAATTTGTGAGAAAACCACAATGTATGATGAATGGAGACAAAATATGAGGCAAAATAAGGCCATGTATGAGCAGCCAGGGACTGGCCAGAAAAACAATGCATGAACAATGGGAAAAAATATGAGACAGAAATAAGGACATTCTGTGATAAAATGTACAGGAACGAGGTATGAGACATGCACAAACATACGCATCAGCAGCACCACCACCATATCCTATACAATAGGTAGGTTAGACTGGCAATGATCAGTCCAATGTGGTTTCACTATTTGTTTGTAGCAAAGGTCAGGGATGCATGCCACTGCAGTTGCACTGCTGGTAACCAAAACGGTTTGGGGTCTTCACTTTTGTAGGAACAAAAACACTTTTGCAGCAGGGCAACAAACCAGAGAGTAAACAAACAGTTTGTACCCTGACACGCACCAAAAAAAAAAAAAAATGGTAAAAACAGTGGAGGTATTTTCCGCCATTAACTCCTAGGTTTTCCACTTGTAACTCGCCAACCAGACCTAGAAACAGCGTAAAAATGGTAGTATCAAAGTAAGGATAGTCACTCAATGGTCTCCTCTGCTAGATATCAATCTCTAAATAAAGAAATACAGTGCCTAGAATGAGATAGTCAAGCTGTATTTGCTACCATACTTCCATAGTCACGGACACCGCAACAAGTCCTGAGACTCCAACCTTAACTGTCTACCTGTTAGAGCAAGAAATCTGGACAAAGCCACAACTACTGGGGTGAGAAAGGACACAAATTGGGAGATTTTTATAAATATCATTCCTGCAAAGTTAAAAAGTTGATAGAATGACAATTTTCCGCATGATTTAAAAAATGAGTATTGTCTGACAAAAATTCATGACTGCCGTTGTTTGTATGACTGAAGTGCACAGTGATTTGACACAAAAACTACATAGTAAGAACAATTAAAAAAAAATCAGGACAGCCAGCAACAATATGGACAATGGACAGCATAGACTACAACAATAAACCATGAATGTTTAGCCCGAACTGCACTCCAGAATTTTACTAGAGACACATCAGCGTAAACAGAAAATCCATATCTACAGACTGCTGCAGTCGCTAAGTTTAAAAAAACAAACTTGCGTAACCTTACCTTCAAGAGTATGCTACAGTCTCCCATTTAAGCATACAGACAGTACCCAACTGCATTTGGTTAATGGCTTGACATTTCTGTGTGACAAACAGGGGTCATACTCGTACAAGCTAAGCACTGAAAGTAAGAGATCTCTGTCAGATTACATCGCTGGCAGCAGAAATGGAAGGAATGCCCATAATCATACTGTGCAACTCAGCATACACTCCATAAGCAAGAGTCACTGTTGTTTCTTGTCCAAAGCCCGGTTAGAAATGAGCAATTGTAAAACAAGGTTTATAAAGGCTATCTATTTTCCGATTGCTCCTGCATACCGCAAATCTGAATGGCAGTCACTGAATACAAAAAAATAATTGGGATCCTACCACTAAGGGAATGACTGCTATAATATGTCCTGCAGAAAAAAATATGAAGTGCAATGCACGTATTCACATTAAAAATCTAATAACAAAAGTAGTGTAAAACATGGCGCACATTGCAGTTGCATAAAACATGCTTCACTCAATGAGGATTTGTTTCCATTTCCTGGTGCAGTATTAAGCAGAAACAAGGCATGTATAGTGCCTTCCATTTACTGTACTGGTAGCTGTCCATAGAAAAGTTACAGTAACAGAAATTTTAGTACGTGAACTAATCCCTGCAGAAACATTTCTTACAAGTGGCATATTGCAAGGTTGCAGAGTAACTTTTAGTGCGATCCTGCAATCAGGTACTAGCAGAGATCAGATAAAACACAGATAATGGAAAATACTGAAACCAGTGCAGAGATGAAAATTTACCTGAAGCAATGCCAAAACAAGCCACAAAAGATGTAATAATCACTATGCCAAGCTGGGAACACAAATAATGGGTCTCTGATTCCAGATGGAACAAAAACTGGACTGGAATAGAGCTTTGCAGACCTTTTTAAAGTAAATGAATGCTGTGGGTGGTATTGCGAGAACGTCATGAATGATGTCACAAAAGGGGAGGAGATTCAATGTATGACTGACAGTAATTCATCTTTGGACTGAGGAAGAAATGCAGTTTGAGGAATGAGATAATGCCCCTTTAAGATTCTGTTGCAGCATTTTTAACATAAGCAATTTTTACAAATACATTTTTAATACAAACATCTGTACAAATCAATATGACAGGCGAATAACATAAGATTATTTACAAAACTTCAGCCAGCCATGATGGCACATGTCACACATGCACTGTCTTACTTCTCCTGGTACAGCTGGCAACACCTCACAACGTCACAGAGGCATATACAGAAAAGCTGTGATGACTGACAAAATTATGGTATCTGTAATCAGCTTTTGCTTGACAGGGAATAAATGGGTTAGTGACAGCTCGTTCTCATGAGTAACAAATGGACTAATTAATCTCTGAGTTAGCTGATGGTTGGAGGCAGTGGGGGAACAAGAAATACTCTTAATAATAGCCTTAATACCTTGTGCATGTTTGAAGCAAAGGACTTGCATAAGTTGTGACCTCCTATCTTAATGTACTGTTTCTGTTTTTCCCCTTCTGCTCATGTAATCATAGTGTTTTGAAGAATTCCAGGCTCAGTTTTGTTTAAAGCTTCTTGCTCAAGTGTCTTGTTTCTTCACCTGTACTGTACACCTCACTTATTAATTCCTTCCCTTATATCTGCAGCTAACTTTTCCTATATAATTTTACATAGCCCACTGTGACATCCCCATGCTGGGCCAGTAATCAAGGAGCCTGAATCCTCACCACTGATACTGGAGAGGGACATGCACTTGGAATACAAGTGGATACACTCGGTATTTCCAGATGCTGATCTCTCTGCATCAAGTGCAATTTTCCTTAAGAGCACATGGGAAACACATTTAGCCCAGGGTCTGGATTTCTCTATATCTGTCTCCCTCCAGGCCCCCCAGCAAGACTCCCCACTGGTACAACTGTAGGGTTAGGTCCTCAGCCAAGTGTCTAAGCCAAGTACTGCAGCACCCTCTCTGTAAACCCAATGCTTTGTGTCTCTGCCCCAAGTAGCTGACATACACACACACACACACACACACACACACACACACACACACACACACACACACACACACACATGCACACACTGAGAGATTTGATTTCACACACACACACACACACACACACACACACACACACACACACATACGCACACACACACACACACACCTGGGAAAGGCTAGCACAGATTTACCTGCTGTGCCCCCTTCTGCCAAGAGTATAAGGTACTCCACAATCAGCTACTCTAAGGCCCTTAACAAAGGGTGTCCAATTATACTGTGTAATATTAATACTAATGCAAATGGTAGTAGTTGATCAAGACTGCTAGGCCTTCTGGAGTGGCCCACACAGTGTCACCAAATAAATATAAGCACTCTCATAGGATCATAGGAAGTTACTAGGCTATTGGCCCTGAGGCCGTTATAAGTTAAGCCAAGCATTTAACCCATGCATAGACAAATCAGCACCTGATGCCTCTGTCCAACAGGGACACAGGTGGAACCCAGGGATGTATTTTCTGTTTCCCATTCAGTTATCCAGGTTGCGTTTAAAAAGGGGTAAAAAGGTACTCTGCTTGACATGGAGAGGGAGTCTATTCCATAGATGGGGGATTCTCTGAGACAAAAATCTATCCTACCAACAAGTCCTACTGATGTCACAGACCAGGTTGAGGCCGTGTGTGCAGCTTACTCGAGTAGAGCTTGACTTGCGGATATGCAGTAGTCCCATCAAGGCAGGGTCCAAGATCACCTTGTATGCCAGACAGAGGTCACCTCTGAGGAGTCTGTATGAAACAGAGTAGAGGGATAGGACTTTTAGCCTGTGTATGGTAGATTTTTGAGGGCCTTGTGTTTTCCTGATGAGGAAACTCTGTGGTCTCTCCAGCTGCTGCATATGCTTTGTGAGGTACATTCCAAATGGGGCATTGTACTCAGTAATGAGCCTTATAAGGGAAGAATACAGGGATGGTATGACCTCCTTGTTCCTGGATGAGATACCCTTACTTATGAGGTGGGCCATGTAAAAAGCTTTTCATACAATGGAAGCAACATGGTGGTCAAAAATCAGGTTGCTATCAATCTGGGTGCCCAAATCCCTCATGACTGACTCTGTGCTTAGGAAGTTGTTACTAATGTGATATTTTGTGGGGACATCACTCTCCCCAAAGGGAATGATGATGTATTATTTTTGTATTCATCTTGAGGCCATGTTTCTGGCACCAGTTATTTGTTTGGGTGAGATCCACTTGGAGGATGTCCACGTCACTAGGGGAATTGATGACAGTTCCCAGCTTGCAGTCATCTGCAGTCTTGGTTAGCCATAGCCCACTGGTTTTGGCCTGCACCTCAGAAAAGTATATCCCAAATGACAGATGCCTCAAGACCAAACCCTGGGGTATGCCACTCAATACACATCTACTGCTTGAGGTGGCTTCCTCTATTTTGACTAGGTGGGTTCTATCAGTGAGCCAGTTAGCTACCCATCTGGTAACATACAGATTGATGCCTAGTTGAGAGAGTTTATCTATTATGCCCAAGTGGGGAATAGTGTCAAAGGCTTTGGCCAGGTCAAAGTAGGTGGTATGCACTGTCTTCCCTCATCCATGGCTTTGGTGACTGTCTCAAAAAAGTTGACCAAATTTAACAGACATGACCTCCTCTTGAAGAAAGCAAACTGTGTGGGATCAAGTGTTTGGAGGTTGCCAATGTCTTTATTAATGAGGTCCATGATAATCCATTCCATGGCCATGCAGATCAGGCTAGTTAGGCTGATGGGTCTACAATTTCCTGGATCAGTGGATGCTCCACCTTTGTGTAAAGGGATGACAGTGGCTGTCCTTCACTCAGCTGGGACAAAGCCAGTGCTCAGGCTTTGGTTGAATAGAGCGCCTAATGGTGCTGCAAGTTCCTACCTGATTTCATGTAGGATGCAGTGTGAGATATTATCGGGTACCATGGAGGCTGTATTTTTTGCCTTTGAGAGAGCAGTGATGAGCTGATCCCTAGATATAAGGGGAAGGGGTCAGGTACTGGGAATGTTCTGATTTACTGATGGGGGGACAGAGGGGTGAAATTTTCGCTGAATCCGTCAGCCAGCAAGTTTGCTATATCTACGGCATTTGTATATGTGGTGTCTTTGACTACCAGTTCTAAACAGATGTGGGTGCTATCTTTGAAATTACGGACATATATGAAGAAGGCCTTATGACTGTCTCTAGTAGATGTGGCCAATTTGGACTCGATGTTTGCTTTAAAGGATTTCACTAGTGCTTTTATTTGCTTGTTTAAGCTAAGGAGAGATTACTTCCAATTGGCCACCTGCTCCTTCTTGGTCCTGGACAGCAATTATTTTCTTTTGTTATAAGGTTTCTTTATTGCAGATGTCCACCAGACAGGTTTACTCTTCCTTGCATTGGATGGTTTAGTCCTGTCAGGTATTCCTGATTCCATGCATCTGTATAAATGTTTGTATAGTAATTTGGTATAGTTTTGGATACTGGATGCCAGTTCCTAGAGAGGGGGAGGGGAGTGTGAAGCTGTTTATATATGCCAGTTCCTAGAGAGGGGGAGGGGAGTGTGAAGCTGTTTATACCATCCCTCGGGAGGCTGTAATCAGCTTTGGAAAATGTTTTTTATTTGACCCTACCTAGAGGGGGGGAGGGTTAAGGGAGATGGTGACTTCAAATGTGACCACTTTATGGTCTGGTGTTACCAGGGAGGATGATACTGCAGGGATGCTGCAGTGGTTACTTATGTTGGTTAATACCATGTCCAAAATATTATCACCTCTTGTGGGGGTATTGACTAGCTGTTCCAAAGCATTTGCATTGACAAAATCGAGGAATCACTGGGCATTTGTGTTCTGGCATGAATAGTTCTTCCAGTCTATGTTTGGGTAGTTAAAGTCACCCAGGATCAGGGTAAAGGATTGAATCTTGATAGATTCAAAGAGGTCTGGATAGGTAGTTTGGGCATCTTGGGTCAGATTTGGGGGCCGGTAGATAGCTATGATTTGTATAGGAATCTTGTCAATGGTTAACTGCACCTGGAGTGTCTCATGTGTGTCATATTGTTTGACAAGCCTGGTGGTGTGTATGTCTTTAATATATATTGAAACTCCACCTCTGTTGGCTTTACTACCCACAGTGTTGAGTCTGAATGCATGATAGGATGAGTAACCAGGTATGGCTGGGGTACTCTCCACAGCTTTGAACCAGGTTTCTGTGACTGCACAGATGTCAGCATTTTCTAGGGTTAGGAATGCTTGCAATGAGTGGAGTTACATGTTTAGACTCCTAGCATTTAGCAGCATGACCTTTAATTTGGGTTTTGTTGAAATTTTATGGTGGTGATTTTAACCTCATCACTTTTTCTAAAAAGGCACTATGGGGAAGGTAAGTGCATTTGCCAGAAGCCTGAAGCCCAAGTGAGACAGATGCAAGCCATCTCTGGCAAAACATTGTGGTCTGTTGATCATATCTTCCCAGGCTGTCAGGTACTAGATCCCCCTGGGATGACACCAAAAACTAAGCCAATTGTTAAAGTCAGTCATTTTCTGTTTGTATTGAGGCTTCATTTTGGGTGATGGTGGAATGCTGCTTAAGACTAGGGACATACCTGCTTGGGACACATATTCAACAAGTTTAATCATGGCTCTCTTCATATAGTCCAGGGAGGTACATCTCAAGTCATTCACACCACATGACCAGAGTCATAACAGTACCTGTTGTTGAGAGACTTGAGTGTGTGTGTGATATGACAGATTCTGGCCCCTGACAGACAACTAACTGTGACTTTCTCCTTATCCTACCTAGTGAGAGGCACATCTGTGTGTCTCACAATGAAGTCTCCTATGACTAATATGTTGGGTTTATGGTTAAGCCTTAGTGGTTGTGAGACACGGGTGTGTGAACTATGTGTGGTATGTGGTGTGGAGGGCTGTGAAGATTGCATGTGTTTTTGCCTCAGAGGTTTTTGCATCGGAGGTCTCCTTTGTTTTGATATGTTTTTGTTGTGTACCTCCACATATGTGGGTGTGTGTTGTGTAGCTGTGGGTGATGTTTGAAGTGAAGTGTTGACAACCTTCTCAGTGCCAGATATACTGGCTTGTGAGGGAGAATGCATGGACTCTAGGTTCCTAATATAATTGCATCTCTCTCAAATTGTGTTCCTAGGTGGTAGTAGTAGGTGGTTGTCTGTGTACATAAAGCAGTTACTACACTGTCTTAGGATGCCCATATCAACCAGAATGGCAGAAGAAACTGTAGGAAATTGTCAATCCATAATTTTCAGAATCTGAGAGAGAAGACCAGGGAGAGCTAAGTGGTTAGCCTAAAGCCCAAGTGCTTAAACCAAAACTAAGAGGCTTAGAATAACACAATTTAAACAGGCTATAAACAAGCAGTAACAAATGCAACAGAAAAGATGCAATGGAACACTTTAGAGAGCAAGCTGCAGCAAGTAGCAGAAAAGCAAGCTAAAGTAATGGAGCAGGAGGAGGAAACACAAATACAGTAAAAGAAGCTGAATAAAGTGTTTTTGTTTTGTTTTTGGTTGTTAGTAAAGTGGAAAGGGAGAGAGGAAGAACAGAAGAAAGTTCAAGGTTAAGGGACAAAGGGGGTTTGACCTTCCCAAATGATCTCTGTATTAGGTAGAATAAGCTAATGAGATGGGACTGGGAGGAGTGTCCCTTATGAAATTTACAGTAGCAGCAGGCAACAGCAAAAGCCACAAACTATAAAAACACAACAGCTATTGGGTGAGAGGGTGGGAGAAATAACAAAACTTCAACCAAAGATCAGCAAATATATAAATGGAGACACAGAAAACTAAATAATTCAAACAAATAAATAAAAACAGTGCAGTAAACTAGTGCAGAACTGTTACACAAATAAATAAAAAACAATGCAGTACTGATAAGCAAATAAATACAACCAGTGCAGTGCTGATAAGAAACACTAAACAATTAGATAAAGTGCAACAATATACTTATGTAGCTCTGTAATTCAGATCGTTTACGAAGCATTCTCCATCAGGCACAAATGGAGTTCTAGCAAAGGTTAGATACTTTCTCTAAAGACCAGCCACAATAAAAGTTTAAATATATTTGATAATAAATAAAAAAAGAACAAGAAAATGCCAAATATTTATTCACAGTAAACCACAGAGTTCAAATCACAGGAAATATTGAAAACAACATTGATGGACAGACTCATATAAATAAAGAAAAACAATCTGTAAACTAAGCTTCACTGTATTCCTGACTGAATCTGGGAGAACTACTATTCCCTAATAACTTACTTGATAGAGCAAGGCACAAAGAAATACATGAGCAGTCTTTTTAGTCAGGTTCCCCAAAACAGAATATGCAATACTCAGAGATTGCTCCCTGTAAAATATAATATTGAAGATGACTTGCAGAATGACCTCATCTAGTCACCTGACTCTAGTTTCTCACAGTATCCCCCTTTGAAGCTGAGACAAGAATTTAGCATAGATGACTACAATACACATGTAAATGTTTATGGCAGTGCCTTAGGCTCCCCCTCTTTTTACTGAGCTAATGAACAAATGCTTCTTCCAGACCCACCATCTCTGGTCCTATTCAGCACTGTGGGGTGCCATTTTAATGGTTTAATAGCTCATTTACATTTCCCTTAATTTTCTTAAAGTACGTTAGCTGGTTATCCTCTACAGGACCAGTATCCTCTATTAAAACATATACACTTAATTCAGTTAGAAAAATACATGTACATTTCTTTTCATTCCAGCAGGGTGCACTGTTGATATATTTTAACACAAGCAAAACTCACAAATACATTTTCAGAACAAGCATCTGTACAAATCAGTTTGATATACAAATGAAATTTAATTATTTACAAATTCCAGCTACAATCCTCCTATCATCCCACCCACCTTCTGTGTGTTTTTACTGAACCTTTCATTTTGGATATTATTAAGTGTGTTGTGGATGCTTTGTCTTTCTCAGTATCCATCATGCCTTTGAACCATTCCACTCTTAATTACCTTCCTTATTACTTTGTATACTACTGTGTTATACTACTATATAGTCTAGTTTAAGATGGTATTGTAAGTTGATGACTATATTCATTTTTCATACTATGAAATTTGTTCCACATTTATCCCTTAATTACAAAAACAGTCTTGAATTTCTGTTGTTTATGCCAAAACTGTAAGAGCTGCAGTAATATCAAACCAATCTCTATTTCTTTAGAAGATGCACATTAATGTATAGTCTCTTATTCTTTCCACTTTCTGAGTGCTAGTGCTAATATTTTGAATGTTTTCCTGCTTTACAACCTTTGTCCCTGATTATTTTTGGCCTTGTTCTTATGTTTGAAGCAAGAGCCAGAAAATTGTGTTGTAGATTATAAGATGTTACATTTTGTCCTCAACAGTCCCTTGCTTGTAGACATATTTTGACTTTTCCTGATTTTCAAGGTAAAAGGTTGACAGCTATGATGTAGGGTACTAACTGTCATATTTTTATTCTTAACAGTTGCCTGCCTGTAGAAATGCTTGTTAAAGAGGTCTTACTGCTGGGCATGTCTGGATGACATTAACCTTTGCTATTTTACCTTTCCCCTCCTCTCCACAAGCACACATTAATGTATATTTCCTCTAGGTGTAAATTTAACCTCTCCCTTCTTCTGTTAGAATTGGTATGGTAGAGTAAAATATATTAATTTCATCTTCAGTGAGGATGTACTACAAAAACAACAAAATAGCTATTAGCATTCCAGCAGTTTTCTTTCCTCTGGTCCTTTCTGTTATATTTACATTTCTGTCTCTGTCTATGTATATTTTGAGATGTTCTACTGAGGCATTATATATCAGCATGGTTTTAGGCCAGGGAACATCCCCTTCACTACTCTTCTCCAAGCTAAAGACAGAATTTTGTCTAACATGTACAAAAATGTCCTGACAGGCACTCCCTTTGTTGATGTTGAGTAGGTGAATTGGATGTGACTGATCATTTTTTTCTTACTATTGTAGTATTTTCTTTAGTCTTTCATAAGGGACACCAGTGTGGCTGCTAGTTATGTCTCTCCATTAGATTCATCCAAGTTTAATATGGGAACTCTATTTCTTCCCCAGTTACTATTTAGTCTGGTGTCCCCAAGGATTCATAATTTGAATGATTCTGTTTCAAATCTAAATTAATACTCTTCCTTTCAACCTACCCTTCTGAAACTCAGCTTTTGTGTAAATGACCTCATCTGTTTACTATCATTTTGTTGAACAAAACTTAAGCAGATTTCAAAATTGTGTAATCACAAGTGCGACTGTTAAAACAGCGAACCATAACCTTTGGTCTTTGCAAAATCACCGTTGACTTTAAAGGTAATTTTAAAGCAGAATTCAAGCTGGTTCAAATGTCGAATGTCATTTTTACCATATGGCATGGCATTCACATTTTCAGCCATATGAGTCAATGAGATGACTCAAATATATTCTGTCTTTCAACAAAATGGTAGTAAACCAACCTCATTATGTTAGAAGGTGACAAAACTTAACAAATACAGAACTCCTTTCATTTGGCTCATGATAAATTGGTTTCTTTTTCAGCACTAATTGATTTGCTTCCAGGTCTTTCAAAACCTTTAGTATTGCTTAAAGACTTGTATTTGCTACACCCTTTGTAATAATTGATCTTTAAAGTGTCCCAGGATTTTTTTCTACTGTTTAAATGTCTTAGGAGTAATTCTTGACACTCCTTTTCTGTTTCAACTGCATGTTGATTTTATAGTTAAGAAAGTATTTTGCAATTAAAACTGTTCTGCAAAATTACCAGATTTATTTCTGATAATAATTGTGCCACGGCGGAGGGAGAGCAAAGAGACTATTAATTTGTAAACTTGAATACACCCTTCCTTTTAGAAGCACTATGTAACTCAGAAAATACTAAAAGCCTTTACAGTACCCTAAATACGATGTATGGTTTAGTGCCCTCAGAGTCTAGTGTTCATCATTGTATCTTACTCAGAAATGCTGTCTTTTTTCCCATCACTGAAAAATCTGGATTTGTCTTTGCCATGCTAATACTTATTACTTATTGTATATATTTTGTTACCTATGGGTAGAGGTCCATATTTTGTGGAGGCCCAGAAGCACTTCCTGGTTAAGCAAGTTATTCATAATCACATAATAGGAAAATAGAGCCTGAAGGAGTGAAACCTAGGAAAAAAGGATGAAACTTGTTGGCAGCTAATAACCTTAATATATTGGATTAAACTGCCATTACTCCATGTAAATTTTTGTGTTTGAACTTCTATTCACACGTAGCCAATAAACTCTCATCTTATACACGATACTATTCCTTACAGTCAAGCAGGAGTGGAACAATATCATTCATCAGGTCTTGATTTGTTGGGTCAGTACTGTAAATACCTTCTTCAAAATAGCAACAGCCATTTGGAACACTATCCCTACTAAAAATCAGAAACCTTCCTACCGTTCTTAGTTTTAGGAATGCTTTACTTTCCCATTCAGCACAAGTGTTATCCTGTAAGTGCTTCACTGACACTGGTAAACTAGTTTAACAATTAAAATTAATTTTATTTACTTTTTAATCACCTGTGCATGTTCATTATTTCTCTGCTGAAGTATAATAAATTGTTTTATCTTCAAAATCTACTGATACTGATAAGGTATATTCTCTACTTGTTTTATGTATAGTTTGTTTATACTTTTAAGTATTTAAAATAATGAAGAATATCAGTGAAAAGAGCATAACATTAATTTTAAAATGTTGAATTCTGGTGCAAGCTGAAAGAATATAATATATTGTAATATCAAAAGTCTGGGAAATAAAAGAATCAAATATGATTAAAAATGTGTTAACACTAAGGAGTTGCTTAAGGTACAATATGTACTTATTCATTTGCACAGTGAGACTGGAGGGGTTGGGGTAAACACAGCCCGTGCATTACATTTTTTGTTTGTAATGCTTTATTTCACAATGAAGCAGCACTACAACATATTTAATTCCTTTTAATTTCAGAGTTTTAAGAAATCAACATTTCACATTCAGTTTATATCCTTTTTTTACTGGTATTCTATCATATGTTTGACAGCCCATTACTTCTTGCATGCATTGTTTTATTATATTTCTTTACTAAAATTTTGATTATTTGGAAAGTCTGACTAGGTAGGAGGCTAGTTTTAGTGCAGACCCAGGAATAAAGGCTCCAAAGTGTTAAATACATTTTAAGAGCAATAATTTTACATATTTTTTTAATGTAAATTGCATGGTGAATATATAATTTGATTCACTGTTCACAGCTTCATTGTCTGCATTCCTATTTTTCCTCCACTGACTGCAACCCACCTATCCAGTAAACAAATGACTGGGTGAATGAATGAATGAATAAATAATAAACACATAATGTAGTATTCTATTGTCTTCTTTTTCCAGCTGTTAGATTTAGATGAAATCCATGCTTTGGTTGCCTTTTATATCACTTACCACAGCTGTTCATTTTAACTTGGTAATACTTTCCTAAACTATGATAATAGTCTCTCTGACAACCAAACTTTTTTTTTTTTTTTTTTTGGTATTTTATTTTTTTTTTATTGATAAAAATGTTTTATTAAGATCTAAACTAAAACATACAACTGTTATAAAATAATTGATAAGATTTTTGATACAATAGATAAAAAATAGAAAATATTGATACAAAAACAAGAATAAACATAACTATTTACAAATGTTCACTACCTATGGATGATGTTTGCTATTTAAATTAAAAAAAAAATTAAACTAGATTCATTTTACTGGTTTACCAGTAGATCATTTATACTTTTCCAATAATTGTAAGTTGTTGTGTTCCCTGATGATCTAGCTCTAACTGTCATCATTTCAAATTTAGAGACTTCCATGAGAAGATCTTTAAAATTTTGAAAAGAAGGGATTTGAGAGGATTGCCAATTTTTAGTGATTTCTTTCCTGGCAATGGATAGAACAGACCACATTATTGAATATTTATTTGAATTTACACAATTTGGGGCTGGAGTGTTAAACAAAATAAGTGATTTATTGATTGAAAAATTATCTGTAAAGATAGCTTGTAGGAAGTTATTGATGTCATCCCAAAATTTCTTTAAAAGATGACAATCATAAAATATGTGTGCCCAATCCACATTAATAACTTTCTTACATCTCCAGCATAAAACGTTTTCTTTAGATATACTGTTGACTTTAAATGGAGTAAGAAATGATCTGTTCAAAAATCTCCAAGTAAAAATTTTCCATTTATGTGAGGATGTAGTTTTACGAGCTGATTAGAGTATACATAATTTATCAATATCTGAAGGATAAGAATTATTTTTTTCACTAAATATTTTTTTTATTATTTCAAATAAGATGTCTTAAACATTACATGAAATAAAGATAAATAACATATTTACAATTCTAAAACATTACTAGCTTCAAACCATTATATAACTATTTACATTGGTGTCTATGCAAATAACATTGAAATTCTATATTATATAAAGTTAGAAACATAAGATGATATATCTTCTTCGATCTTTTTGAGTATTTCCAGTACTTTCATCCAAGAGTAATAGTAAGAAGTAGATCTTTTAGTTCTGTTCTTCACTGTTAATATTTCCATGTGAGCAACTGTTGTTGTTAAAGTCTCAAATTCCTTGAACGTAGGTGAAGCCTCATTTTTCCAGTGTATAGTTATGATTTTATGTGAAATTGCCAATAGTGACCATAGGATTTTAGTGTCTTTTTTTGGTACACAGTTTGGAATAGGAGAGTTGAATAAAATTAAAGACTTTGTTAATTGAAAATTATCATTATAAACAGTCTGAAAAAAATAGATAATGGATTTCCAGTACATATTGAGACATATACATTCATAAAAAACATGCTGCCAATCTGCTTGTATCTTGGTATGGCATCTCCAACATTGATCTTCAATAGAATACATTTTGGCTAACCTATGTGGTGTATAGAAACTTCTGTGTAGATATCTCCAAGTGAATAATTGCCAGTATTTTGATAATGTAGAAAATTTGGAAGATTTTAGAATATTACATTTTTCTTCTTCAACTGGAGGATGGTTGTTTATTAAAGAATAATAATCCCAGTATGATTTTTCATGATAGTTTTTTGTTTTTTTAACAATTTTATAGATATTAGACAAATAACCTGTACCCTGATAAGGCTGTTTTGTGATAAGAATAAGGTATTCAGTGAGTTTTGGAGCTTCATGTCTAACTGAAGGTTGCATTTGTTCTATTTTATTTATAAGAAAATGCATTAGATTTTGTAAAAACAGCCAATTGTCTTTATTTATATTATAATTATAAATTATCTGTTCCTTTGTTAGAATTTTCCCTTTCTCTATAAGTTGATGCCAAAAGAGTAATGTTTCTTCTTTAAGAGTATGAGTTTATTTTTATATTTTCTAAGTTAATCATAATCTTATGGTGTAGCAATTCTGTATACTTCTTATTGATTTGTGTAAGTTCTTGAACTTGAGTAGCATTACCCTTTTGTATTTCTAGTTTCAATTTATCTGCTTTGTTTTGTAAGTCTAGCATATCTTTATTCCATAACTTCCTTTTATTTATGTACCAGGATAATATCTTCCCATATGTAACTGCTTTTAATGAATCACAGACATATATTTCTGAAATATCTTCTGTGTAATTTATTTCTAGAAAGTTTTTGATTGTTTCTTCATAAAATTCTTTGAAATCTCTCAATTTTGTGATATAGGAAGGTATCCTAGTAATGGGATTTGAATAAAATGGTGTAAGCTCTATCTCAAAGACTATGGCATTATGATCAGATAAAGGACAATTTATGATTTTGACTTTGTCAATTTTTGTTATTAGGTCATTGGCAACATATATTCTATCAATTCTAGAGTTAGTTTTATATCTATGAGAATAAAATGTGAAGATTAGTGAGTCTGGTTCTGCAAATTCATTTATATCTTTTAAATACAATGTATCTATAAATTTTGATAGTGCTTTAGAGAAAGGTTGTTTTCTTCTTTTGGATTTAGAATCTGTATCTTTTTCATTCATTATACAGTTGAAGTCTCCTGCCAATATCAGGCTACCCTTAGTTAAATGAATTATCTCTTCAAAATGCTGTTTAACTGTTTTTAATCCTAGTCCTGGGATCCAATATAGATTTACTAACGTATAGATTCTCTTATTTAACTCTATTGAAACTAGACAAAACGTACCTGATGTATCTTGATGAGTAGTAATTATTTTAGGTGTTATAGTTGAGTTGCGAAGTAGTATAGCTACTCCTCTTCTTTTTGTTTTGTATTGAGAGTTTATTAGTACTGTGTAATTATTAATATTTAAGTTGTTTATATCTCTATCTAATAAATGTGTCTCTTGTAAAAAGACTATTTGTGGTTTATGTAAGTTTATGTACTTGAATAGGCTTCTCCTTTTATTACTATTATTTAGACCATTAACATTTATGGATAAACATTTCATTTCCTAGTTTTGAGTTTGTTTTATGTGTGAGTTTATGTAAATATTGTTTATTCTTAGTTCCATCTTGGATACAGAATTCAAAAGTTTTTCTTGTATGATTTTTGCATGTTTCTGAGTGACACCAAAGTGATAGAATAAAAAAAAACAAAGAACTTCCAAACTTGTAATTCTTAACCTTAAAAACCATTCCCTATCGCTATGAGGTAATATACCTCTTTGTTTGGTTAGTAAATCTAACCAAACAAACTTTCTACCCTCACAAATAATATTTGGATCAGTTTCTCTTATCCTCTTAGTTTTAAATAAAGATAATTGAATAATATATTAAGATAATCTAATCAGCTAAAATATATACATATATTCTTTACTCATCTTATTGTAATTCAATAATACTTATTTCTAAGCAGGTTTCAAAAAGGTACAAATATTTAGATTAAGGCAGTATCATTTCAAAATAATTTAGGGTATTAATAAACATCATGTTAAAATCTATAACTGTATATTTCATACATCTGTTGAAAACTATTTACTGACATTACTGTATAATACAGTACCATTGTTGTGCAATTGTTTTAGACTACTCAAGTCCGAAACCAGTGTTTAAATTAATATTTGCAAAGTCATATTGGAATAAAAACATGAATAGTTCTGAAACCACATCATATTTCATGTTTAACATAAACTGAAATGCAATACAATGTACAAGTATATTAATATTTCTTTAGTAGACATTAAATATGTTCCTCTGATTGCATTTTTCAGCTTTTCAAAGACAATTCCCATGGCTGGAGACAACAAGATCACAATTTAGACATCTCCCTTATCCAAGAGACTACTTATAATGTTGTTACTTGATTGAGTGTTTTGTTGTTAACACTTCTATCAACTTTCAGAGGGACTTTGTATAATCAAAACTGACACAGTACAGAGGTAAAACTGCAGTGCACTTGACCACATTTTAAAGCAAACATCTATGTATATCACATATTAACTCTTACAGCTTAGACTGACACTTAACCAGTGAGTTTATCTGCTGACAATAAGTGCTGGAGATATAATTTTGACTTACTTAACACCAGTAATTTAATCTTATGACTGAATAAAAGTATACTGGAGAACATATCAAAATAATGGAAGCTGCTAAGATTTAAACTATTATGTATGAACATGTTACAGGTTAAAATTCCTAACCCATTTTGCAGTAAATAGACAAAATGTATTTAAACTATGGGGTAACACCTTTATTATGTCAAAAAGGTGTTTAAGAAACTTGTTTTTCCTCTAACATCAGAGGATAGCTATGATGATCCATGCACTGCAAGAGTATTATTTTATCCTGGTAATTGCTTTATGACTATATATAGAAATATTTAATTAAAATCATTAACTGACATTACAACAATATTTCTCAGAAAAGTTGTTTTATAGTTAATGACTAGATAGAACGCATCATTGAGAGGATACATTTATCAAATGTCAAGTGCTTTAGCTATAATATAAGTATCTCCTCGAATTAATCCCCAATGAATTTACTGCTTACTAAACTTGCAGACTAATATTGGCATCTTTTCATGTAGTCATATTGGAACATGAAAATACAGGTCTGCTGATTAGGAACAATCAGGCTCTCAACTGCTAGACAATACATTTGTCTGCAGAAAGGTTTAAGAATTACATTTGCATTGTCAAGCATTTTTGTTTACACTAACAGTAACATGATATACCCGCATACACTAGTATTGTGTCATTCTTGATAATGTAAAAAGCCAGATAATATTATAAGAAGGGTGAAGCCACAGCCAGGTAATATAATAAGAAGAGTACAGCCGCAGTCATTATTCAGATGAGCAAACGGGAACAGCATGAGCCATCTAAGGATGGATAGCTCGTTGAGTACCTGCCACAATGTATGTTCATAATGCATGGTAACTTAGTAATAAATTAGGGTGTGGGCTAAGCCTCTCCCTCTTCTACTCAAATTAGATTTAATACAATATGTGTGTAGAACACAGATGCTTCGACAAAGTTCAAAGCTATATGGGAAATAAATATTGTATAATTGACACATTGGGTTAAATCCACTGTTGTTATGTTATAATATAGTTGTTTATATAATTATTGCTTCTACTTTCTCTATCTAGTATATTATACTGTTATTTAAATGTTTGATTTGCTAAATGTACATTTAACCTTCTTGTTGCATCCCATTTGTCCACTTGAGGGCATATTTTGGTAGCAGGACATTAGTAGTATTTTGTAGGAGCACCAGTGTGGGAAATGGCAATTTTCCTTAAAATAAACTTGTCAGTTGCTTGACATTTACTAGTTTCTTTAGAGAATTTGTAAAACAGCAGTGATTTTATTTGCTGATGATTCATTTCTGCTCTTTAAACTCTGCTGTATAAAACATAGTAAGGGATAGCTAAAATGTCTGGAAATCTAAACTGATAGAAAGACAAGCAGATATATGTCCTTATCTATCAAGGTGCTAGAAGACATCAGTAGCCATAAACTGAAAGTGCTTCAAAAATATATATCTGTGTATATTTATATGAACCTTTTATATTATTTATGTTTCCTTAGAAGGAATTTAGGTTTCTGTATCTTTAAATGTGAACCTAGCTTATTTTCTGACTAGACGTCAATTAGAAAGAGTCAGGGGATGGCGTACACAAATAAATGCGACAAGCAATAAGTAACTCAAGTTTCTAGTGATGTTTGTGACTGTTAAATTGTCTCGAGAACCAAGCGGGAAAAGGTATGTGTTTTTTCTTTTTTCTTTTTCCTTCTCTTACTTGGTGACAAACTCATGTAGTGTGCACGCGAGCACTCTAGTTTGCGGAGTAGTGTTCACAACTATCAAACTTTGCATTTTAAACATGCTATGCCTTATTTCTCTACAAAAGAAAAGACAACAGGATATCTAAGCTAGTCACAAGCATCTTTCAACTCTGGATGTCTGGAGCCACAACACACCTGACTTATAGCCTCAAAATATCATTTAAAACATATTTTTTCACTGGACTATATCAGTATGTGCATATGGGTCAAAGGCAGAACATCTTTTAAGATTATTTAAAGTAGTCTTATGATACATCCTAACTGAAATACTTCATTTCAAAAGCAACACATTTCTGCCCAGCATTGGCATATATCCAAACAGGGACACTTTTAACTTATAAAAAGTAATGATGTCAGGGATGTAACTGATAATAAGTTATATAGCAGCCATTACTATACCTATTAAGCAATATAACCATATACTGATTAAAATATTATAAGTTAATGAAGATTTTATAAAAAGAAGAGAACAAATAAAAACAACAAAACACAAAGAGAGAAAAAATAATAAATAAATAAATAAATAAATAAATAAATAAATAAACTATTTGGGAACATTATTATGCATTGATTACTCTGATTAAGAATATGAAAATAATAGATGGATAATAATGAAAAATAGAGTAATGTTTAAATAATGCTTAGTATAGTGATGTGATTTGAGATAAATGTATTTACATTTATGCTAATTTTGACATTTAAAATATAATTGAAAACAGTACCTGTTTTGGTGTAACTTGAAGACAGCAAGAACTTTTCTTTTGTTGTTAGTATTATTATTTAGATTTTTACAGAATATAACATATGTAAGATTATTTGTCCTTTAGTTTTTTTTCTTTTGCTCAACAGTTTTCCAATTATTTACTTCAGCATTTCTCTTGATTGTACTTATTGTCCAGTCCATAGATTCTTCATGTGTTAGGATGTTGTTGTTGGTAAGGTATTTTATTGCTGAATCTACTGTTTCAAAGATTTTTATTCCATTTGGTAGAAAAACTTTCAGTCTTGCTGGGAATAAAAGATGGACTTTCAGTTGCTTTTTCTTCAAGGTTTTTTTATTGGTAGAAATTATTTTCTTTTTGAAACCACCTTTGTAGAATAATCATTGTCAAATCTTATTAATGAATCATTGTATTTGATGGGAGAATTTGCCCAAGCATTTCTTAATATAAGATCTTTATCTTGTGTAGAAAAAAGTCTCACAATTATAGATCTCGGCTTGTTCTTACCCAGAGAAGAAGCATTTCCAGAAGCTGCTAGTGATCTATGTGCCCGTTCTATACCATATGAAAGAGCTTCAGGTATTTTTGTTACATCTGGTATCCAGGTGGTAAGAAAGTTTATCATATTGTCCCCTTCAGATTTTTCTGGTAGACCATATATTCTAATATTATTTCTTCTTGTTCGATTTTCCATATCATCAAGCTTTTCTAGTAAATATGTATTCTGTTGAAGTAAGAATTCAGTTTGTTGTTCTTCTATTTGGACTCTAGTGTCAATGTCACTTAATGACTGTTCAATAAGTGATATCTGTCCTTTCTGCTGTGTAAACATTTCTTGAAGCTGTTCCAGTTGTTGTGAGCACTTTTCTTTAAAAGTATCTATTTTATTGTCCATCTTGTCGATTTTTATTGTAAGTTCCTGTATATTTGTAATGAGAGACTGCAGGTCTTTTTTGAGAGAAGAGTCTTGTGCTGTATTCCTTAGATGACTCATGCTGTAAAGCTGATATTGGTGCTGATTTTCCAGTAATTAATTTGACAGGAATTATTCAAGTTGTGACAATAAAATTTTTCTTATAGATGCTCAGAGTTATTAGAAATAAGTTAGTAATAAAAATTTCTTCAAATTAAATATTATTTTGTAAAATTCCTGTCAGGAATTGTATTGAGGTAAGAGAGCTGAAATGAAGTGCAGCTATCAGTTCAGCATCCTAGCCCAGGATAAGAATTATTAATGGTAATAAAATATTTCCAATAATTTTCTGAATGAATATCTAAGTCTGATTTTATTGATTTGTATATGTGTGAGAGACTAATTTTATTAGAGTCATTCTGTTGAATGAGAACCATTAAATACTGTATTAGCCTTGGGAGTATTGTTTTAGTTGTAGAAGGAATAAGATCGAGCTTATCTTTGATATACTTCATCCTCTTGTAAGTCAAGCCAAGAGGATGAATCAAAATTATTCTCTTCAATAAGAATGTTAAGTGATTTTAACTCGTTATTATTCATCATTTGATACCAAACTAGTAAATGCTTTTGTTTAAATAAATACATTTTATGATAATCTGTAGTGAAGATGATATTATGAGTATAGGCTATGGGGAAAAAAAGAAATATCCAGTATTCATATAATTTGTGCCTAAGAATAAAGTTTTTGAAAGATTTCAAAATTAAAATTATGTAGTTAGATCTATATAATTGAATGTAATGATATGAAAAAAATTCTTTCAATCTCCAAATAAAAGTATTATTTATTAAGTTTAACATATTAATTTCAATAGTATTATTAGGATTTTGAGATAAACAAAGAATATAATATTTCCATTTAGCTGAATATTTACTATCTATAAGAAGAGTAATAGTTTTAATTATGGATGAAATAGCATACAATTCTAGATTAGGCAAAGCAATACCACCATTATCCCAGTTGAACATTTGGATAGATAACACAGTTCTAGGTTTAATTGGATGCCAGAGGAACTTATTAATGAGAGAATTAAACTTTTTAATTACTATATGGGTGGGTGGTATAGATATAGACTGTATTATATACACGATTTTAGGAAGTAAAACCATCTTTATAACTGACAACTTTTCTTCCATTGAGAATCTTATTTTTAACCATGAGCTTGTTAGAGATTCTATTATTTGAATACTTTTGTTGAAATTTATTTTTAATGTATCTTTTAAGTTAATAGAAATAATTATACCTAGATATGCTATTTGTTGAGTTTGAGGTACATATTTCTTAAAATTATCTTGAATGTTGAATTTGTTTTGACCAACTAAGAGAATTTGTGTTTTATTATGATTCAATCTAAGACCTGAGTTTTTCTGAAACTTGTCCATATTAATAAATAACTCTGTCAAGGTAGGATTTTTACCCCCCAAAGTAATCAAGATGCCATCCGCAAACAGTTGTATTTTTGATGTTTCATTAAAACCCAAATCCTAACCTTTAATGTTAGTATTATCCCTGATCAGATTAGCCCATGGTTCCATAATTAAGGTGAATAAAAGGGGAGATAATGGACAGCCTTGTTTGGTTCCTTTTTCAATAGGTAAAAATTGTGAAATATAGGAGCCTATTTTGACATATGCTTGACAACCAGTGTAAAGTTGGGTAATAAAATTTATAAATTTTTTGGTAAAGTTAAGTTCTCCCAGTAGAATAAATAAATAGTCCCAGTTTATTGTGTTGAAATCACAATTTATGTCTAAGCTAATTATAGTTAGGTTATTTTTAAACTTCTTAACTGATTCTATTAAGGTTAATATTCTCTTAATGTTGTCATATGAGGTTCTGTTAATAATAAAACCAGTTTGATCAGAGTCTACTAAACTAGGAAGGAAATTTTTGAGTCTATTTGCATAAATAGACATAAACATTTTGTAATCTGTGTTTAATAAAGAAATTGGTCTGTATGAATTGCATTTGATAGGATCTTTATCCTGTTTTAGAATAGGAGTGATAAAGGTATATTTCCACGATGGTTGAATTAAATTTTTAGCTTGGGCTATACTGAAAACTGAGTGTAAAATCGAGAGAGCTTTTGTTGGTAAAATTTTATAAATTTCAGGGATGATACCATCACTACCTGGGCTTTGTTTTGTTTTAATTTTATTAATTTGTACTTGAATGTCATTAAGGGTTATTTGTCTAATGATTCAACTTGTTGAATAGTTAACTTTTTTGTGTTTTTATTAATGAACAACTTTATATCACTTATGGGGTTTATTAACTCAGTAGACTGATTAAGTTTAGAAAAAAATATCTAAATTCATTTAATTTGTTATGAAGACCAGAAACCTTTTTTTTTTTTTTTTTTTTGAGGTAAATAAAGTTCGTTAATGTGATTAAATTTATTAATTCTTTTAATTTTGTTGGCAAACATATTTATGGATCTAGGGTTTCTTGAAAAAGTAATACATTTAAACTTCTCTAAACTAATCTTTATCCTATTATTTAAAATCTCAAGATACTTCTTATTTAAAGAATTTATATGTTTTTTAATAGATTTATCTTCCTTGTTTTTAAAAGGGGTAGATTCAAATTATCAAGTTTTGTTTGAATCTCTTTTAACTCTTTATCCCATGCAATTCTTTTTTTTATATACCAATGAATTATCGTACCATATAAGTAGGCTTTCATTGCATCCCATATGAAAATTTTGGAAGTGTCTTTAGTGGTATTGAGTTCAATAAAGTTTTGAACTTCTGTAGATATGAAGGATTTAAAATCATTCAAATTAGAGATGTAGGCTGGAATCCTCTTTATCTGAGCATTATATAATGAGTAAATAGATAAGTCAAAGAATTATGATCAGAGAGGGAACATGCAATCACCTTAACATTAGATAAAGAATCAACTAAATTATTAGAAATAAAAGCTCTGTCTATCCTTGAAAATGAGTTATGCCTGTGAGAAAAAAAGTATAGAATAATGATTTAGTATCTGCATATTTATTTATATCTCTCAAACAAAAGGAATCAGTAAATTATTTTAATAACCTGGCAGTGGATGAAATCCTATTTCCAGTGAAGGTAGAGTCTTTACTATCAAAAATACAATTAAAATCACCAGCCATAATAGTGTTGCCTTTTGAAAATTGAGTAATGTGTTCTACATGTTGCTGTGCTGTTTTCAGTCCAAAGCCAGGAATCCAATATATGTTAAATAATGTAAATATTTTACTATTAAATTCGATTGTGATGGATGCTACCATACCTTTATTATCTTGGTATGTATCTATTATTCTAGGAACAGGGAGTCTGTTATTCCATAATATTGCAACACCTCTTTTTTTTTGAAAATGTTCAGAACTAACTAGCAGAGAGAATGATTTAGAGTCTAATTTGGTAATGTCATCCGATATCAAATTGGTTTCTTGTAAGAATATCAGTTGAGAATTTTGAAGTTTAAGATATTTAATTAAAGATCTCCTCTTGTTTGGATTGTTTAAACCATTCACATTAAGTGAAATGCAATGTAAGGAAGTCATGGTTTAAATTGTCTGCATAATAATACATTTTAACTCTAAGTGTTACTTGTTTGACTGCTAATATATAAGAGATATAGGGAACACAACAATAATTATATAAATCATATAATAAGGTAGTAAAACCAAAAATAAGTTTAAATAGTGGTCATTTCTGTGAGTTGTAGTGAACATCAATAACAATATTTTCAAAACTATATAACACAAACTATTAATTAAGAAAACCCCCTAAACCCTTCTGGAGTTAAAAACTCCTAATTTGAGTGACATCCGTCACTCAAATTGTCCTTCAAACTAGCAGCAAATTACAGTCAAGAACTGCCTAGTTATGATCTTAGATGTATTAATATAGTATGATGTAACAAAAATCAAATAAACCATTTATTAGTGGTATATAGTACTATGGTACTACATACTAGAAATAGATAATGAATACCAATACCAGTCTGTTAATAGATACTGTAATGTTTGTAAATGCATAGTCCGTAGCGAGATGTAAAGACAGTACAAGAGTAATATAAATAGAATATTTCTGGGAATAACAAAAAAAATATGACACTAAAGACTAGTCAACTACCTTCATTATATTCTATCTTACTCTTCCACTACCTATAACATGTTACCACATTTCACTAAGACCATGCTTTGAAATTAATTGTAAGATGTCATGAAGCGATGAGTCAAGAAAAATAGGTTAAAGAATGTGGTAATTAATAAACAACATTAAAATTATCATTCTAAAAAAAATAAAAAGATATTTCAGATAAACTGTATAAAAGACAATGCCATAAAATGTAACTGTTGTATCACTTACATTCTAGAAACAAACATAAAGATAATACCATAAACAATAAGATACTCAATTATGTCAGAATAAGTAGAGAGATGAAATAACTTTGTTACTAAAAAATGAATAATTTGTTATGTATTAAACAATATTGCAGTATGCAACATAAGACAGATACATTAATTATAATATAAAAAAGAACAAACCAATGCTTGTTTCTATTCTCTTTTTCTTTTTTCCTCCTCCCTCCCTTCCACTTTTAAAAAGCCATGTAATTAAAACTTATATTGTTGAGATATGACAGTATGTTAGCAAGATATTTTTTTTAAACTCTATTTTTCAAATCTTCTTTTTTTATCTCTCATTCCCAATCGTTCCTTTTCCTTCAAAACAAACAAAAAAATGCATAGCAAAACAATAAAAAGTATTAAAACTGATAGTGAAAATAAAATAAGCAACAGTTCAATTTTATATGTATATATAGATCATCAAAGTCCAAGAATAATCAATACTTGTGGGACTAAATATAGTACCTTGCTATATGGATCTCAAGTTTCTTTAGTTTTCCTTCTTTCACTCTTCCTCATGACATTCTACTGTCCTTTCCCTGCTCTTCCTCTAACAGTTCTGTGATGGCTTAGTATCGCTATTTAGATCAAAATGATTATAATGTGATGAACGAGTGACCAAGAGGTTGATACTAACAAGATGACATTCCAAAGTTGCAGACGACAATAAATAAGTATTGTTTTGATCTTCCGTGTAGAAGAATGATAAATCATACATTGAGTGCTTTATTAAAGAGGTCGGAGTGCTGATGACATCATTCTGCATCGGAAAGTCAACTAATAGCTGATCTTTAGTCAAAAAACTTGAACAGCTAGCTGGAAGCTGCAGTGGGAAAAAAGGTGAGCGAGACATGCAGAACAACATCCAACAACTCCAGGAAGTGCTCGAGACATCACAAATACACCAAGAGCAATACACAAATGTCGCTGCATGAATCAAATCCAAGCACTAATACACAAGATAGCAAAATGAAGCAAAAAAAAAAAAACAAAACAAACAAACAAAAAACCAAACAAATATACCCACAAAGAATCCCACAAGAAAGTCCATGGCCAACACAAGACCTCCTCAAAAACAATGGGACACCAAAAAAGATAGCGTCCATCAAATAAATCTAACAAACCCCAGCGTTTACTCACAAAAACCCATTCAAATAACTCGTCCAACAATGCTAACCTGTCAGCAATACATCAGAGCTAAAAAACAAAATAGCCAAGACCCACAAACCTTAAAAAAGGAAAGAATCACTCAGACTGAAAAAAACAATAAAAAGTAAGAACCAGTACACCACAATGTATATAGCCCACTCCTACAGTCTGAATGTAACTGTAAAATAGCAGCGTAACCAACCAAGTAACTGCTAGTTGCAAAGGACAAGATATGAACTGTCAAAAGCAGGAGAACATAAATTCCTTCTATCTTATATGTGAATGAATTATATCATGTGAAGGAAATTCTATGTCAAGTTAATGAACTAAATACTAATATTATTAGATCATAATGTAACTTGAGGTTAATAACAATTGAATATGAAGCAAATAGCATAAAATTAAGTAGTTCATAACACAAACCAGTGAATAAGGAAAAAATGCAATTACAACACTCACCTGTTGAACCATTTTCATCTCATAAGACTTCTGGGTTATGTAAAAAAATAAATAAATAAAATAGAACTCAAGTCCTTTATTTCTTTTTTAGTTTCTTTTTGTAGTCTAGAGATTTCCAGGAACCATTTTCAGCTAATCTCTTGAGGTTAGTGGAAGCCCAGTGCATATCATCTATTTTATCCAGGATTTTATATATGCGATGGCTGGTTCTAGTTCATCAAAAATCTTGGGACCAACTTGAAGAAAGATTTTTAGCCTTGCTGGAAAAAGTAAGTGTGTTTTAATTTGTGTTTTTTAAGTTCTTTGAGTAATGGCAAGAATAATTTCCTTTTGGCTATTACTGAAGAAGAATAGTCATTGTCAAACTGCATAACATTATCTTTAAATTTGATGGGAGATTTAGACCATGCTGTCTTCAGGACAATTTCTTTGTCATAAGAGGACAAAAATCTGACTATGACAGATCTTGTGGTGTTTGCTTTATTAATTTTTGATGAAGACAAAGATCTATGAGCCCTTTCAATTCCATATGAAAGGGCTTCTGGAAGCTGCAGGATCTCTGGTAACCATGATGTTAAAAATTTCTCCATATTATTATCTTCCACATTTTCCAGCAACTCGAAGATTCTGATATTGCTTCTTCGAGATCTGTTCTCTAGATCATCTATTTTTGCTGACAGTAGGGAGTTTTGCTTTAAAAGGCTTTCTAGATTGTGTTCATTTACCTGAATTCTAGAGTCCATGTCATTTAAAGATGTTTCTATTCCATTGATTTGTTCTTTTTGTTGTCTATGGTCTAGATGAATAGTTTCCATTTGTTGAGAAGATTTTTCCTTAAAGTTTTCCAAATTCATGTCAAATTTGTCAATTTTTGTAGAGAGATCTTGAATGGTAGAAAGTAAAGTTTGTAGTTCCTTTTTTAAAGAGATATCCTGGTGTGAAGATTTAGAGAAGCTCATACTGTTAACTGGTGACAGAGACTTGACTCTAATATTTTGACAGGAAAATATAAAAAATAATACAAAAATTGAGATACTATCTAAAAAGACTTTAAGAATAAACTAAATGTGTAAAAATAACAATGTATTAGATAGATATTCTCAAATGTTCCTGTCATAAAAGATATGAAAAGGCAGAGCTGACAGAAAATGCTGCTACTCAAGGCTCATCCTTAGCCACACCCCCCCACAACCAAACTTTTTGATAGACCCTTAACTTATACTTAATAAACCAAACAAGAATACATATCACATCTTATTCTGCTATAATTTATACCATCTGATTTACCATCTATTGTTGCCTGGTAAAATTTCCTGAAACTGTATTTCACAAATGCAATAATTAAAAAGATTTATGTTTGAAAAAAAAATGACACCCAAAATACACAGTCACATTTTTATGTTGTGGGCTTTCACCCTGCTAACTGATATAAACAACTTTGAAATTACATCTGTGAAAAAAATGTTAAGATTTCTGTTTACAACAATCTTGGAATATAAACAACTGTGAAATTATGTCTATGAAAAGAAGTGCTAACATTCCTGTTTGCCACAGTCTTGGAGCAAAGCAACTTTTATAATAAGAGATTCCTATCAGCAGAGTCAGCTAACTGTATTCAGTACACCCATCTAACAATTTTTTGACATTTCTGCCTAACAGCTCATCTCTGTTTTTGCCACATCTTGTTTTCTTAGTTCTTCTATATATTTATATTTTTATTTTGTTGATTCTCTGCTAAAAAGGGTGACTTACTAGGTTCATAGTAACTAACTGACCTTACTATAATGCCATTCACAAATAATGAAAAACAACAAATGTCTTGAACCAGCTATGTAAAAAAAACAAGTTTTGATATCCTACCCACCTGGATTGCATTGAAACTTTTTATCTCATGTGCCTTTGACTACAGATAATAAAGTCAATGTTTTTACAAGAAGGAAGCTCCAATCAACCCCACCCACACCCCTGCTTCTTTACATATACTAACTGTAGGGTTTTGCAACCTTGAAGTAGTAAAACAAAAACTTCATTACCCCCAAAAGTTTTGCGATCTCAACAAAAATCAAATTGGGATTCAGTTAAATATGTTTATCTGACTCTATCCCAGTTGAATTAAACTGTGCATTCTGAGATATTTCCATTCTTCCTTTGTTAAATACTCAATTCTTTAAATTTCTGACATGCAAGAGACCTCCAATATTACTGACTCTCCATTGATGCTGTCAGGCTGAACTGAGACAAAATTGTAATAGTTTAGCTTGAGTTGACTCTAAATTTTACCACAGAATTCTCAAGCAAGGGACCACTTACAGTCATTGTCACTTAACATAATTACACATTGTATTTTTACTTCCACATAATATGACTGCACGTGGTATAAGAGTATATCTGGAAAAAAAACTGTACCCCATATGAGTGCAGGTTTTTAATTATCTTTGTCTCTTTTTGCTGTATGTATACATCGTTTTATTACTTTCCCAAGTATTTTGATATAGAGACAGATGGTTCAAAACTTGTAGGTGATGCAAGAACCTATGTAAAAGCTTCTGTTTTACTGTCTATATTATTTCTGAAAGTGACAACATTTATTTCCACCCATTTATTAGCAATTTTATTGTCAATGTTGTGTTTTCTTTTAATTCTATAATCCAGATATTGTAATTCCGAAGGTATACGTAAGTTGTATGACTAGCCATCCCGATGTGACCTTTTTAACTATCTGAAAAATAAATAATTCTGCTCATATTGTCACTAATTTTCTCCATGATTAGCTAACATCTTAACTTGATATAAAAAAGATGTCAGTGAATCCCATGGCTGTCAAAGCAGTATTTCTACATCTCCAATTTCTAAAGCCAAGTAGTCTATATATAGAACAATTGTGCTGTCTGTGTGGCACACAGTACAAAACCATGACTGTGGCCATAGGTAAAACTGAAAAACAGTTAAGAAAAAGATGTATGAACATTTGTATACTATCAACAAGAGAAACATCAACAGTACACTGTTTAAGCATACTTTGTTATGCCCTACCTACACTAGATTTCAGTTTGGTATCTTGGAAACTGTTTCTTTCTCTTCCAGAGGTGGTGCATGGAAAACAGAATTAGAGAGGTGAGAGCTAATATGTCAATTAAGACTTAATGCTGCAACTCTCCCTGGTTTAAATTAATACACATCTATTACCTCATTCTAAAAATAGAGCAGCTAAACTGTAATACAAGCTAGCTTTGTACATTTTCTATCTTTTTACAGGGCACATATTTAAGCCTACTTCCACACTTTATATTTTAGCACTTTTCAAACTTTTTAACCTTACAAGAAGTCACTGAATATTTTTTTTTTAATTTATTCACATAATTTTCTCTATAGGTTTTTAATATGAACTATATGCACCAAGTTGTTTTTGTATGAGTTTTAGGTTCAATTTTTTATGTAAGAAAATGATGTAACATTGTATATTTCTTTAACTTCTACTGCTTAATTGATTGTGTCTGATAACTGGTCATTTTGTAACTTATTTTAATAATTAATGGAGTTTCTAACTTGTAAGTAACTGTTCCAAAGAATCCCATCCTTTAGGATGAAAGTGCTAAACCGTATTTATTACTTCCACATAATATGACTGCACATGGTATAAGAGTATATCTGGAAAAAAATGTACCCCATATGAGTGCAGGTTTTTAATTATGTGATTTTAATATGTGATTTTTGAACTAAGACTGGAGTTCATGGCATTATTTATGAAGTTTCTAAGAAACCGCCAAGTGTTGGTAAACCTGTAACTTGCTTACTAGTCTGCACAGTTTTTGAAGTCAACAGTTGACCTAATTACTAAAGAATGTTCTTCAAGTGTGTTTGGGACTGTCACTATTATTTAAGCCACCCAAGTGTTACTACATGAGCCTCACTGTGCTATTTGCCATTTGTTACAAATATAACTGGCAGCTTGTTACAGATAAATATCACACAAAGAAAACTGAGAGCTTCAGCCCTGAGAGAAAATGCAGTATATGCATTCGTTTCTGAAAGCAGGTACTTCAACATATCACACTTAGAGGAATAAAGAGGTTCAGACCTGACAGCAAATGCAGTAGCTGCATTCAGGAACTATTACTGGCACTGAAGACTGTACCGCTTGAGCCAGGGCTAGTTCTGCTCTTTGCCCCATCCTATCCTAGGAGCACTGTCTTACTGGCAATCACATTGATTACAAATAGGGACCGGTGGAATCAAACCTAGGACCATGGTATGAAATTATTCAGCAATTTATAACCTTAATTGTTTGAGTGAAGCTGACACTAACAACCTTAGAGAAATCCTCCTCTTAACACATAGGATTGTTCCATGTAGGTAGTTAGTGTGAAGCCCATGCACTGGCCCAGTAATCAAGGAGCCTCAATCCTCACCACTAGCACCAGTGAGGGGCATGCACATTGGGAAGGATAACAAGTACACACACAGTAAAGTACAATTTCCCTTAAGAGGACACAGAGATCACAGTCAGTCTGGGTCTGGTTTCACCCTTTCTCTTCAGACCCTAATAAGACTCCCCACTGGCACAGCTATAGGGTCCAGATCTCAGTGTAGTGGTCAAGATAAAACCTCCAACACACTCTCTGTCCAACCAGTGCTTCATGTCCCTGCCCAAGTAGCTGACACACACACACACACACACACACACACACACACACACACACACACACACACACACACACACACACACACACACACACACACACACACACACACACACACACACACACACACACACACACACACACACACACACACACACACACACACACACACACACACACACACACACACACACACACACACACACACACACACACACACACACACACACACACACACACACACACACACACACACACTTTAAGATTTGATTTGTATACAAACACACAGACACTCCTGGGGAAGGCTGACACAGGTTCTCCAGCTATGCCCCCTTTCTACTATAAGGTAGTACTGACTGCCACCAACCATTACTAACAGTTACTATAAGGCCCTTCTGAAAGGGTGACCAATTTCACTGTGTAATGTTATTATATCCAATTAGTAAGTGTGATGAACAGCAAGGCTATTGGAGTATCATCAAATACATGCAAGTACTCTAGAGCTTAAATTATCTCTACACAAAACAGCCACAGTTGAAAGATTTTAAAATATTTAATAATAAATAATAAAAACACCAGACAATACTTATTACGTCAACACAATGACATTACAGAATTCAGAAATCACAGGAAATACTTTAAAACAATATTGTAGGATAGTCTGACAAATATAGAAAGCAGCTACACTAATCTGGCTAAATTCCTATATAACTCTAAGAGAAGTCACTGTTCTAAATACTACTTACATACAGAGCAAGCAAGTGCTGGTGAGTGGATGTTCTTACTAGATCCAAAACAATATACAAAATGCTCAGTCTTTCTCTCTGAGAAAGTCTTAAATTGATAATGCACAGTACTGCTGACTCATCTCAGATTACATCATTTTTATCTTGTCTTCTTTAGTACCCAGGCTAACAGAAACTCAAAATTTACATTTCTTTGTAAGCTGCACCTGCCAGGAAGCCATAGCAATAAAATACACTTTTACATGTGAAACCTAGTAATTATCTATGTCTTAGAACAATAGAAAGAATTTCCTAGCCCAGAAATCCTGTCTCGAGCCTGAGATCAAACAGTCATAAAATACTTTACTTATCAGCTTTCTTCCAGCAGGGTGCACTGTGGTTACATTTTTGAAGCTCAGAATGTACACAGTTTTCCTACATTTGTTACACAAGCCTGTGGATCATATTAATATTTAAAAGAGCATAGAATTATTTACATAATTCTGGGAACTCAAGCTAGTTTTTCAAGTGACCCATGAGAAACATTGCGAGGGTTAGGTCGATCTGGGTATACCTTACCCCATTCCCTGTCTTGAGAGCTCATCAGCATTGGCATTGCTAATCCCACTGCGGTGCTGCACTGACATATCATATGCTTGCAACTCTAGGCTCCATCTTAGTAACTTGGCATTTTGCTGGCTGGCTCGATGTAACCATGTTATGGGATTGTGATCTGTAACTGCAGTGAATTTCCTTCTACACAGATAAGGCTGAAGTTTCTGCAGTGCCCACACTATGGCTAGACATTCCTTTTCTACAGCTGCATAACATTCCTCCCTGGGTTGGAGCCTACAATTGACTACCACTGGGTGCTCTTCTCCCTCTGAAAAAATCTGGCTAAGTACAGCCCCCACCCCATGGTTCAAAGCATCCACTTGCACAACAAATGCTTTGCTGTAATCTGGACTGGCTAACACAGGGGGTCCTCTCAAAGCTTCTTTAAGCTTCTGGAATGCCTGCTCACATGCTGTGGTCCACACTACCTTATCTGGTCTGTTTTTCCTTGTCAGGTCTGTGAGGGGAGCAGCTATGGTACTATAACTGGGGACAAACTTTCTGTAATACCCTGCTGTCCCTAAGAATGCCCTGGCCTGCTTTTTGGTAAAAGGTGCAGACCATGCCTGAATAGCTTCCACTTTGGCAAATTCTGGTCTGATCTTACCACTCCCCACTCTATGTCCCAGGTAGGGCTTAATGGTCAACCCTGTCCTCTGCAGTCTGCCTAGCACCTTCCTGACATGCTGAAGGTGCTCTTGTCAGGAATGGCTATAGATGGCAATATCATCTAGGTAAGCAAGGGCAAACCCTCCTACTCCTGCTAGGATATGATCTATCCACCTCTGGAAAGTCGCTGGGGAATTTTTCATCCCAAAGGGCATCTTTGTGAACTCATACAACCCAAAAGGAGTCACAAAGACTGACCTCTCCCTAACACTGGGAGTCAAGGGCACCTGCCAGTAACCCGTGGTAAGATCAATGGTGGTGAGATACTTAGCCCCACCCAGCTGTTCTGGGGCTTCATCTGTCCTAGGCATGGGGTAAGCATCTGACTCTGTGTGACTATTTAATTTCCTGTACACAGAACATGGTGCTGCCATCCTTCTTTGGCACCAGCACCACTGTGGAGGCCCACGGACTGTTGGACTCTTGAATGACCCCTAGTTTCAATGTTTTCTGTATCTCCTCCCTCAGAGTCTGTTTGACTCTCTCAAGCACCCTATAAGGGGCCTGCCTAATTGGCCTTTGGGGTCCTCTATCCACCTGGTGCTGACCTGGTGGGTGCACCTGGTTTCCCAGTGAACATGTCCCCAAAATCCTGTAACACTGCTCAGATTTCTCGAACCTGGGCAGGAGATAATTACTGGGACATCGCTACCCCTTCCACTGAGGTGTCAGTCCAAGTCTCGCTGAGGAGATCAGTCACCAGATCTCCCTCAGACTCCTCCTGCAATCCACTGCAAATACTCAGCATCTTGGTAAGGTTTCATCATGTTACCATCATACAATTTGTGCCCCTGCCTCCTGTCTAGCAATTCCACCATGTAGTTAACATCACTGACCTTCCTTACCACCTTGTAGGGTCCCTCCCAGGCTGCTTGCAGCTTGTTATGTCTGACAGGAATGAGAACCATTACCTGCTGCCCTACAGTATACTCTCTAGCTCTAGCATTCCTATCATACCAGACATTTTTCTGCTGTTGGGCTTCTGCCAGGTTCTCCTGGACAAGCCCATGAGTTCCCTGAGCCTTTTTCTGAGGTTTAGGACATATGCCACAACAGACTCCTTGTGAGATTCACACTCATCTTCCACCTATTCATCACAAATGAAATCTAGAGGTCCCCTCACCCTATCCCCACACAGCAACTCAGAGAGTGAAAAACCTGTGGATTCCTGGGGACCCACTCAGTAAGCAAACAACAGATGGGGCAAATATTTGTCCCACTCCCTCTTAAACTGGCCTGAAAATGCCCATAGCATGGACTTGAGTGTAGAGTTTGACCTCTCAATAAGACCATTAGTCTGGAGATGGTAGGGGTGGTCTTTACGTTCTTCACCTCACAGTACTTCCACAGACAAACCAGCAGGTCTGACATGAAATTGGCACCTTTGTCAGTCAGTATTTCTTTTGGGAAACCTACCCTGCTGAAAATCTCTAACAAACATTTGCCACCTTTTATGCTCAATGGAGGACAAAGCCACTGCCTCAGGGTATCTTGTAGCATAATCTACTACCACTAGGATATACGTTTTCCCTGTGGAACTTGGGGTACTCAGAGGCCCCACAGTATCCATAGCTACCCTCTGAAATGGCTCCTCAATCACAGGCAAAGGCATCAAAGGTCCGTTCACCTTATCTCCTGCCTTACCTACCTTTTGGCACTGCTCACAGGTCCTACAGTATGCTGTTACATCTCTGTAAATTCCAGGCCAATAGAAGTTCTGCATAATACATCTCTTTGTATGCTTTATGCCCATATGACCTGCAAAGGGAATATTATGGACTAGAAGTGCCGGATGGTAGCCTCTAGGCACTACCGACTGCTGTATACTCTCACCCTCTAGCCCTCCCTCAGGGGTCTACTCTCTATACAGTAACCCTTTATCCCAGTATACAGATTCCCCCTTCCCTTGAGAATCAGATGCCTCACTAGCTACCTGCGTCAGGCCTTGTAATGTAGGGTCTGAGAGCTGAGCCTGTCTCAACTCTCTCTTTGTAACCCTTCCCAGCTCCCCTTCCACAGGAAGTCTGGTATCCTCTGACAGTGGTGCCTCACTATCAGCCTGGGTACTACTATTCACCTCTACCCTTGCAGTTACTCTGTCCAAGGGAACATCAGTACCCACAAGCAGCTGTGGCTCACCTTCAGTCTCACTGCTACAGGGTAGCTCCATCCCTGAAGTAACCACATCACTAGTCCTGGCTGCAAGTGTGCAGTCTGTCTGGGTCTCGCCCAGGCTACCAGATCCACATGCTTGACTCCAAGCCTGACTGCATGTAACTGCATGAGCACATGGTACTGCATTATCAAAATCATTCCCTATCAGGATATCTGCAGGGATATCCTCAAACACACCTACTTGCTGGCTTCCTTTTCCACCCTCCCAGTCAAGGTGAACCCTAGCCAAAGGTATTTGGAATGGGGTCCTTCCTAAAACTCTGACTGGAGTAGACTGCCCGGGCAAGTAGTGCTCCTCTGTAACCACTGCAGGCTTTACAATGGTTATGTCAGAGGCTGTGTCTCTCTTAACAATGGTCTCTTTGCCATTCACTATGATAGGATATAACCTCTTGTGGTAGTTTGGTAACCTTGTTGTCTCAAGACAACCTACTGTTGGAATTTTGTCCTTCCCACTTCTGGCTCCCTCACCTTTTGTTCCCCACCTTACCTCTATGGGCATCTATATGCTACATGGCCCCACTGGTTGCATTCAAAAAGTTAACCCTAGGTCCTAGACGTGTACCTGGACTAATGGCTTCTCCTGCTACTGCCATATTCTGTTGGGGCAGTCTGGGCTGCCCACCATGGGCTCCTTTAGACCCATGAGCAGCAATGGGTATCCCTTTCCTGTGCAATGATGCCCTGCTTGCTAGGTATAGTTCTCCCTTCTTCACCAACTCATCTGAAGTAGCACATTGTCTATCAGCTAACCAGATCCTCATGTCCTCAGGCAAAGTGCTAAGGGCTTGTTCCCTCACCAAAAGGCCTGCCAGCCCTTCAAAAGTCGTGACCTGACATCCACTCACCCACCTATGAAAATAAGTGCTCAGTTCAGCAACATATTCACACACACTTTCATCTGCCTTGCGTCTATGCTCATGAAACTTTTTCCTATAAGTTTCAGGTGTTAGGTTAACAAATTCTAGCAAAGAATTCTTAACAGCAGTATAATTAAAACAATCATGATCAGAGAGTTTAGACAGCACTGTTACAGCTTTATCATGGAGTAAGGGAGTCAGGAACCGTATCCAGAGCCTTTGGTCAACATCATACTGTTTATACACCCTCTCAAACATATGAATGAAACTATAAAAATTATCCCCTTCTGTAAAATTACTGACCTTTTGTGCTTCTGGGGTCCAGTTGCTCTCTTCCCCATTACCTCCATGACTCTGGTGAAGAGTCAGCCTCTCCTTTTTATGTTGTCTCTACCTCTTCTTCTTCTTCTCAGCTTCTATTTCCAAATGCCTGGCCCCCAACTCAAGTCTCTTTAGCTCCAGATGGAATTTTTAAGTCCTCTGCAGAAAGGCTGAGCTGTCCATTCTCTGAGTGTTGTACATCTCCACGGCCAGTCTGATTGTCCTCCTGGTTGCTAGTTAATGCTGCAGCTGTGACCAAAGCTGCAATAATGTCTGCTTTACTCAGGTTTCCATGCACCAGTCCTTTAGCCTGGCACATCTCAGCCAACTGGCTCCTTGTCAGCTTGCCATACTCCTCTGCTGACATGCTTGCCTGCTCTCCCTGACTAACTAAGCTAACAAAAGAACTCAAACAATTGTGATCTGAACTCTGAATGTTCACTGTGTGGCTGATTTAGAGTACAAAAACACCTTCAATGATCACTGTACACAAGCTGCAGGAATTCAGTGTCCACACCACTACAAGCCAATTAGTATGTGATATGGCTAACTTACCACAATCAAACAATTAATATTTGATGTGGATATCCCACCACTGCCAGAGAATTAATATGTGATGCCCATGCAATGGCCCAGTAATCAAGGAGCCTCAATCCTCACCACTAGCACCAGTGAGGGGCGTGCACATTGGGAAGGATAACAAGTACACACACAATAAAGTACAATTTCCCTTAAGAGCACACAGAGATCACAGTCAGTCTGGAGCTGGTTTCTCCCTTTCTCTACAGATCCCCAGTAAGACTCCCCACTGGCACAGCTATAGGGTCCAGATCTCAGCCTAGTGGTCAAGCTAAAACCTCCAGCACCCTCTCTGTCCAACCAGTGCTTCGTGTCCCTGCCCAAGTAGCTGACACACACACACACACACACACACACACACACACACACACACACACACACACACACACACACACACACACACACACACACACACACACACACACACACACACACACACACACACACACACACACACACACACACACACTTTAAGATTTGATTTATATACAAACACACAGACACTCCTGGGGAAGGCTGGCACAGGTTCTCCAGCTATGCCCAATTTCTGCCCAGACTATAAGGTAGTACTGCCTGCCACCAATCACTACTAACAGCTACTATAAGGCCCTTCCCAAAGGGTAACCAATTTTACTGTGTAATGTTATTATTATCCAGTTAGTAAGTGTGATGAACAGCAAGGCTATTGGATTGTCTTTGCACAGTATCACCAAATATATGCAAGTACTCTAGAGCTTAAATTATCTCTACACAAAACAGCCACAGTTGAAATGTTTAAAAATATTTAATAATAAATAATAAAAACACCAGATAATACTTATTACTTCATCACAATGACATTATAGAGTTCAGAAATCACAGGAAATACTTTAAAAAATATTGTAGGATAGTCTGACAAATACAGAACACAGCTAGACTAATCTGGCTAAATTCCTATCTAACTCTAAGAGAAATCACTGTTCTAAATAGTACTTGCATACAGAGCAAGCAAGTGCTGGTGAGTGGATGTTCTTACTAGATCCAAGTAAAGATACAAAATGCTCAATCTTTATCTCTGATTAAGTCTTAAATTGATAATACACAGTATTCATCTCAGATTGCATATTTTTATCACTTCTCCTTTAGTTCCCAGGCTAACAGAAACTCAAAATTTACATTTCTTTGTAAGCTGCACCTGCCACGAAGCCATAGCAATAAGACACTTTTACATGTAAAACCTAGTAATTATCTATGTCTTGAAATGGTAGAAAGAATTTCCTAGCCCAGACATCCTGTCTCCGAGCTTGAGATCAGCCATAAAATGCTTTACTTATCAGCTTTCATCCAGCAGGGTGCGCTGTGGTTACATTCTTGAAGCTCAGAACATACACAGTTTTCTTACATTTGCTACACAAGCTTGTGGATTATATTAATATTTACAAGAACTTAGAATTATTTACAAAATTCTATCTAGCTAGGCTGGCAGCCTTCACAGCTAGTAACATAGACATCAACATGTCAGGGTGGCAACCATGAATCAGGAAATTACACTGCTGCTGTTACTGAGCCTCTACAGCTTATGTCAAGTAATTAGTGCCTTGTCTGAACTAAATGAAGGGACTATGATTGGCCTAATGAGAGAGATCTCTGTGTATCCATAACACCTGGTTGGAGGAACACAGTTTAATATCATAGCGCCTTGTAAACAGAGACAGGTTAGAGAACCAGATAGCCAACCTGTGCTTTACACCCATAACATAATACACCCATGCCAGGGCAAGCTAGCATTCACTATTGAGGACTACCTGTCTTTGAACTGTTCTTTACATCAGTAGATGCTTATTTTATGTAATTTGTTAAACATCTGCATGATTAATATGTTTTGGGCTTATATACAACTGCTGCTAAGTAGATCTGAAGTAAGGCATGTGTAGAATGTAAATAATAATATTACTATACCATTGCACATACATTTACTGCACAAATGTACTTGTGTGCCAAGTATACCATGCAGGGAACAGCTTTCTGTTATGTACAACATAGGTTATGCAACTGCAAGGGGTAGTTGTGGACTTTATCATGGAGAGAGAGAGAGAGACTGCATATATATGCATTAAAATCGATTCATAAATCATTAAATTGTTACTGTACCATAGCAAAGATCATTCTACTCACTGTACTGTGCATTACCTGGGTTTATATTAGAACACCAAAGTTTCAAAACTTCAAATGTTCTAATATCAAACCCTATTCAACGAAAGTTGAAAACATCGAACATACAGAACAGCAAATTTTTTCCTAGGGAAAAAAAATTGCTGTTCTAAAACACATACACAGAACACAAGCACACCAAACAGACAGCAATCCACACACATACACCTAAAATCTTACACCTAACCCTACACTAAACTATACATACATCACTAACTATCCACTTACCTTAATCCAAACCCTAACCCTAAGGTCTGTCACTATCGCACACTCACCTCACCTGCGCCCTAACCCTAACTCACCTACCCTGCCCTAACCCTCATGTCCACACAATTGTACACTTACTTGGCCCGCGCCCTAACCCTAACTCACCTAACCTGCCCTAACCCTCATGTCCACACAATCGCACACATACCTAACCCGCGCCCTAACCCTAACTCACCTAACCTGCCCTAACCCTCACGTCCACACAATCGCACACATACCTAACCTGCACCCTAACCCTAACTAACGTAACCAGCGCTCAATAGCACACTTAACTGAACCCGACCTGTAACTTTCCACCACAGCGCTGAAAATACCGAAGCAACAGAAACGGACAACCAAATTCTTTCCCTAGGAAAAAATTTGGTTTTTTGTAGCTTCGATATTTTCAGCGTTCGCTTAATATGGGTCGATATTAGAACATTCGAAGTTTTGAAACTTCAATGTTCTAATATAGACCCGCATTACCTCACTTTAAGCATTTATCCCAACTGGTTACATTATTTACAAATTGCTTCAAGTGATTCAGAGTTCATCATGTGAGTGTATAGCTTTCAACAGTTTTATATACATGCACTGCAGGTGACTGGATGAATGTGGAAAGCAAATTATTTCAAAGAAGAAAATGTATTTCTTCTAAATGCACTCAGGACTGATAGTGCTCTGCTGACTGATTCTGGAAGGTGTAAGGAATTGAGGAGGAACAAGTTGTCTAAAGATGTAGCTGATGAATTGGGTAGCCTTAATTGGCTCAGAAGCAACTACAAGATGGGCCAAGAGGAAGGCCTAAAATGTATGCCTCTAGTATATGTGCAGCTGTTAAACTTAGTCATGGAAGTGGATGTCTTTGGTGTTCTTTGAGGCACAGATATTGGTGAAACTTGTAGATCAGGTTAGTATGTCTTTTTGATATGACTGCTTATTTAAATGTTTATTGTTCATATTCTCCTATGCTTTTTTTAGTTGGATGTTTGTTGGAATCTGTTGTAACATCATCAGCTACAGGTGGTACATGTGACTAGGCTGTAGCTGAGAGAACACCCATAACTCATGTATTAGTTCTGTTAAGCATATTTGTCATATAATTCATATTGTGGGTTGGGAAGAGGCAGGAACATGGCAATGTAGATTTTATTTTGTTTGATTTCAGGTACCAGAATGTCAAGCACAGGTGTGTGACACAGCAGGCACATATCCATGATTTTGGATGGCTCACCAGCTAAAAGAAAGCCTGACCCCAGCACCTGTGTGTTTAATCCATTTGCTACATAGAAAGCTGATAATGTCACTTTTGCTGTCATGATGGCTGAGCCTAAGTACTGCAGCAACTTTGACTTCATTGCCTTCCCTGGTACAAGGTCTGTCTTTGCACAGCAGTGGTTTGGATAATCATTTATTTATTTATTTACTTATTGTATCTGTTTATTGGTAAAGCCTGAATGGGCTACAATCCCCTTTTCAGTAGTGGCTCAGGGAAAAAAGCTCCAATAAATAGCATTTGTAAATGCAGTCAGTTTGAAACTGATCCAAGGTTAAAAACAATATAATTATAAAGTGTAATTACTATGTGAAATAGATGGTTGACATACAGATTGCATGACTGCATAAAGAATTAATGGGAAAACGTAGGACTACTAAAGTAGACAAAAAGGAAAATAGAAGAAAAGCTCTAGTCAAGCACAAGAGTAAAAAAGTAAAGTATAATAAGGTCAGGCTAAGGTGAGAAGGACAGTTCATAGATTATATGATATAAATATAAGGATCAATACTAAAGTAGAGTAGTATGAATTTATAACATGCTTTTAGGGCTAAATGCTTAAGAGGTGTGAGATGAGGAAGGTAGGGGGGGGAGATTTAAAGGGGCAGAGATATAGTAGGAGGAGGAGTGAAGATGGAATTAAAAGGGATATGCAGGCTATATAATGTATATATGTAGTGAAACTGGCACTCATTTTGGCTTGGGCCACCAGAAATGTTCACCATGTGGATGCTGCATCCTGAGCAATACTTGTGGGTATGGATAGACTAAAGGACCAGACTCACCCAGGTCAGGCTGGGGTGATACATGCAAGCATAGCCCAGATTTGTTAGTTTTGGACACAGATTTGGAAAACAATAATGAGTGTGAGAATGTCCCTTCTTCACTTTTAAAACCAGTCACTAGACAATTTATGGCATGTGTAGATGGGTCTACCTCGACCCAATGAAATTACGTTTCAATGAAACGTAATTAGGCCACCCCTTTTCCCCAAAACTGCATTTTTTCAAAAATGCAGTTTCACGAAAAGTCAACATAGCGAACAGCAATGGAGGCTGTTGCTTAGATTTTTTTCAAAAATGCAGTTTCACGAAAAGTCAACATAGCGAACAGCAATGGAGGCTGTTGCTTAGATCATGGCACAGCAGGGATAAGGGAATATTCCCTTTCCCCACTTTAGTGCGATCTCGGAGTGAGAATATATAAGTAGCAGGGGTGTGGGGGGTGCAGGGGGGCTTGCCCCCCCTGCATACATGTGGTTAGTGTTGTGAGTGTGTGTTTTTTTTTTCCGTGTAGTTTATTTTTCACGAAAATGCATTTTCGGGAAAAAGGGGTCACTTAATTACGTTTCGTTGAAATGTAATTTCTTTGGGTCGAGGTAGACCTGTCTAGACAGTGTCCACGACTGTAGCAGCACAACAGCTGTAGCCATGGGCAATGCTGGATGTGATATCATAGCACAGCAAGTGTAGATTTTAAGAGACCAGTTTAAAAATCAAGTTTAATGGGGAAGATAAACTTGTTTTTTCACAATAAGTATTTGCATACATCCTTATGGGGGGCACATTCTGTGTGGAGTCTGCATGTTATCCTCTTTTCTACTAGCTACTCTGGTTTCTTCAAACATCCAAAAGTTGAGAATTGGAGATTTTCTAACTTGGTCATATGTTTGTGTACAGTGTATGAGTGTGTTCATATATCCTTCAATGAAGCAATATCATTGTATGGACCGTATTTTTCTGGCTGCCTTGAAATCCTGAACAGGATAGAACAGACAATGAAGAATGAATTAATGAATTGTTTTACTAAACTGTGGTTTCATAACATTTATGTTTTCTGTGAAAGTTTAAGTTTAATTATAAAAAAAAAAAAAAAAAAAAAATGAGCATCAGAATATTCAGCTGTATTATTTATTTTAGAAGCACATTTTCCTACACCCATGTCTAGGGCCATAAAATGAGCCATTGAGAGGTAGACTAACAGAACCCCATCACCAAACTGAAGTTAAAGGACCTGAAGCTCTTTGTACTAGAAACAACAAATAAAACAGCCCAGCCAGTGCCAGAATTAGGTAGGAGTGCCTTTATTATTAGATAAACACTTTTATCTTATACTGTCGACATATATTTGAAATTGAAACTCTGCAAACAGTAAATCATTTTTTGTAAATCACCACTTTAACAACAAGTTTCAAAATTTGTAAATCTTTTTGACTTATAACAACCAATTTCATCCAAACAATGACTGCAGCACTTGTAATAATAGTGATTGTATTCAGTCCTGCTTAAGAAAGAGGGCCCTAAAAAGTGTTTGTAATAGCGCTAAGCTGTTTCTAAGCACAACTGATGTCAGTATGTTTAATTATGTAATTAGAGTTGGTCAGTAATATGGTACTTAGTCACTTTAGAGAAAACTGACTGTGTTGGCAAATCACACTTTTACACCTGATCAAGGACTGGAATATTTCTGAAAATTAGTGCTTTTTTGTTATTTATCAAAATCAAAATTTTTATTGAAAGTTTTACTGTGTATTTTGATGACTTGTTTCTTTTTTCTGCAATTAAGTTTTGTTATACTTTATATAAGATGGTCAGTAAGTGCTTTCATTCCTTTATGAAGTGGAATTTCTTCAGATTTGCAGAACAGTCAATCTGTTCAGTATTAAATGAAGCACTTAATATGTGTTTAAAACATATTTAAAACAGACTAATAAAATATATGATTTATGTTACCGCATTTACAAAACAGAAAACACTCAAGTACAGTTATAATAATAATGTTTAAATATAATTGTCCACTTAAAAAAACATCTAAATAAATAAATTATCCATAGCATAAACACATTAAAATGTGTGAACATAGCACGTTTATGTAAACACTGTAAACATTAATGCTTCAGTTCCTTTTTCAACTCACATTTAAAAGTAATCACATTTAACAAGATCTGACAAGGATACTCATGATGGTGTAAGATAGTCTCTAAACCTCCTCTCTAGGGCCAGCAAAAACATATTTGTAAATGAAGTACTTTTAGATGAATGTCTAACTAATGCATTTTAAGACTTTAACTTTTCTACTATTTCCACATGCTGATTATCTGAAGCTCCCTTGGCTGATTCATTTTCCCCTTTGCACTGCATGCAAATTTAAAATTTGCATGCCATCCGTGTTGTCAGATTACTGTAAGAATGATTAGAATTACATTGTTACATCCATTTGCTCTGTGTAATTATTGTGCCAACACATGCAAATAAATAACAAAAAAATAGTGTAAAAACACTCAATGACCTCTGTCAAAAGTAAAGAAGAGATTTAATTTCAGAATGTAAATTCAATAAAGAAAAGTTTGTAGAGATGGCAGCATAAAGCAGTTTGCTAAAAGGGAAAAGGTTGTGCTTTTGAAATGTCCTGGATGTCACACTGAAAAGAGGCTTGCTCAAGGAGTACTGATTGTACTGTTTATTATCAGATTCTGTATGAAGAGTTTCTGCCATGTAACATTTAGAGGAAAAAAATGAACTCTTATGGATTTTGCTAGATTGAACTTAACCAGTAGTCTGTAATACTTCTTTAGTTTTCGGCACTATCATGTTGGTTTATCCAAACTATATCTGACACACACCACAGATAATACTGTAAAGATAATACATGAGATGTGAGCCAGGACAAAGTGCACTGATCAAGGGAACATGGTCACAAAGATCACTGTTTTAAAGATGTTACTCTGTATTTTGATTCTCTCTCTAACTCTCTCTCTTTTCCCCATAGTGCATGCAGACACAGAAGTCCACAAAGGCATGCAGAAACACATGCACACACACACACATACACACACACACACACACACACACACACACACACACACACACACACATGAATGCCTACATCTTCTTGCTGGTACTGACCTTTTGCAGATAAGTACCCCATTGGGGTTTTAGTTTTTCCTATCTTTTTTGTTGCTCCAGGGGGTTAATGTCTTCCAGGAAGGGTAAATGCCAGTGTGGGACACAGAATTCCCATAAAGATCACCACAACAAGTGTCTGTTTAATAGGAGCTTCTCCCGACCATATGATCTGTTTGATTTGTCACATACTGAAAGCCCTTCATACTTTAAGAACCAGCACCTTAAGCTTCTCGCTAAAGATACAATGGAAGGAATTTCCCAACCCAAGGGTCAGCCATTAGGGAAGAAGAAGGTTAAAACGTTTGGACTGGAGTCTCCAACTGACACGCTTTCACTGGGCATTTCTCCTGGTGTAGTTCCTGTGTTGTCCATTACCTTACTTGGATAGAAGGAAGTTTCTTTGCTCACCAGTGGGAGTGGGGAGCCTTGAGCAGCCTACCTGTCCTTGGGGGAAGTGACCTCAGCACAAGAAGCTGTAGTAATTGGTTGTTTGGGACCATTCCTAGCTCTTTTGTAGTTCACTGTTTAAAATCCACGTTTGCACGGCTTTGCGCAGTCGTGCGCATAGCACAGCGCCGGTTAAACAAGGTTAAACTTTTTGTGGCTCCGCCAAGTCTGCTCTTCAATTTTTCCCTTAGAACGGTTCTACTTGCAGTCTAAACAGCCTATACTCTATCTGAAAAGCTCAGCACTTGCTCCTAAAGCATTTTTTATACAGGTAAAGCACTCTTAAACAAAAGAAAGTACTTCATTTACCTAAATTCCCTTGAGTACCCATTTCCCTATAGGTCCTTTCTGACTCAGCTACACAGCAATCTTTTTCACTATTTCTAGCATGTCGAAGGGTCAGTTGCTGGCGTCCTCTCCTGTCCAGCTGGTGAATCTGGGAATCTTGAGGCAATGTTACAATTGCCTCATGTACACAGACAACCCTCTCCTCCTCCCAACAAATACAAATATATGCGAGAGATGCAACTATATAGCCAAACTGGAGGCTGAGCTCTTTCAATTCAGTACTGGCAAGACCAGTCAGGAGGAGAAGGTAACCATGCACACCACAAACCCAGTCTCACATAGAACTATCACAACTGCAAACCAAACACATAAACACACAAAACATACTCGGAGGCGCTTGATTAAAAATCTACCAAAACAACAGAGGCCTCCAAAGCAGACACCCAAGCAACCACCACCTCAAGACATAGCACATGCAACACATAGTTCACAAAGTCAGTGTGCTAAACAGTCACAGCCCTTAAGGCCAAACAACATGCCAGACACACTTGTAATAGGTGACTCCATAGTCAGACACACTGACGTCCCGCTCACCAGACTGAACAAGGAAAAGGTCACAGTAAGCTGCCTGTCAGGAGCTAGAATCCGCCACATAACACAAGCACTCAGGTCACTCCACAGCAAGTACAAATATGACTCAGTCATTGTACATGCCGGTGTGAATGACCTGACGTACCTCCCTGGACTACATGAAAGGAGACATAGAGGAGCTCTCTGATTATGTAGCCCAGGCCGGTATGACCCTGACCCTGAGCAGCATCTTACCCTCACCAAGAATGATGCCACAGTACAAAGACAAAATGATCAGTTTTAACAATTGGCTTAATTACTGGTGTCATTCTAAGGGGATCCAATGTCTGTCTGCTTGGGATGACATGCTTGACAAGCCACGCTGCTTCACAAGGGATGGCTTGCACCTGTCACCCTTGGGCTTCCAGATATTGGCCAAGGCTCTTGCCACCCCCATAGTGCCTTTTTTAGGCAAGGCTCAAATGACAAACCTACCTCCCTAGAAAACACAAGTGGAAAAAAACTAAGGGTAATGCTGCTCAATGCCAGAAGTCTAAACCTCAAGATGCATGCCCTCAAAGCCCTCCTCAGTATGGAGAACATCGATGTCTGTGCAGTGACTGAAACCTGGTTCAAGGCTCCTGAGAGCACCCCAGCACTATCAGGTTTTACCTCATATCATGCTTTCCGGCCCCAAAACTTGGACCGAACCACAAAAGAAGGGGGAGTATCCATATTCATCAAAGATACCCACACCTCCAGGTTAGTGACAATGCACGAAGCATCGGAGACCATCCAGGTGCAACTAGCCATAGGCAAAACTGCCTTACAGTTTGTAGCATGCTACAGACCACCCTCTCAAACTCAGGAACCCCACACAGCCTTCCTGAAGACACTGGAGAATATGAATGTCTCTCCAAATACCATCATTTTGGGAGACTTCAACTACCCAAACATAGACTGGGAACATTACTCAAGCCCCAACACCCTAGCCCAAAGGTTCCTAGAATTCATAAACTCAAATGCGATGGAACAACTAGTCACCATTCCCACAAGAGGAGACAATATACTAGACCTGATCATCACAAACATGGGGACAAAATGCTCCACACTGGAAGTATATCCCTCTTTGGTAAGATCAGACCATAAATTAATCTCACTGGAAATCCACATCCCGCCCCCACACCCTGCACAAAAGACCACAGTGAAGAACTTCTCAAAAGCCAACTTCACACTTCTTAAGACTGAAGTGGTATCCTTCAAGGCCCCTGGGCCAGTGGAAACCACAACCCACACTGCTGAATCCTTTTCAAATGCCTTCTACGGGCACCTTCAAGAATGCATGGATCATGCAATCCCAAATAAAACCAAGACCCATTCCCCCAAAGGGAGGCGCCCGGTCTGGTGGACCCCAGCCATAAACAAACTTTACAACAGGAGGAGGAAGCTACTACATGGCAGAGCAAAATCCCTAAAAGGGAAGGCATCTCTGATCAGTACTAGCAAAAAACTACGATCACTCATAAAATCATCCAAGGCCAACTTTGAGAGAAAAATCGCAAAAGACACAAAAGACAATCACAAGGCCTTCTTTAGCTATGTTAGAAACCTGGGTGGAAACTCCCAGATATGCTCAGAGTTAGTCCAAAATGACACAAAATACACTGAACCCACTGACATTGCCAACATTCTGGCAGACAGGTTCAGTGCAACCCCCCCCCCCCAAAAAAAAAGGAGAAATAACTATCCCAGCAGAGTGTAGCCTCCCTAACATCTCAGATGCCCAGGTGAGAGCCGCCCTCTCTAAAGCTAAAAACACAGCATCAATGGGACCGGATGGTGTCCCGGGCTGTGTGCTACATGAACTCCAAGAGGAACTAAACCCACACATAAGGCTGCTGTTTAATCTTAGCCTTACTATAGGATACGTACCCAAAGAGTGGCGTATGGCAACAGTGGTCCCACTTCACAAAGGTGGTGCTTTTACGGACCCTGGAAATTATCACCCGATAAGCTTGATGAGCCTGGTCTGCAAAGCTATGGAGAGGATCATTATGGAACTCATAAACAAAGACATTGGGGACCTACAGACATTGGATCCTACCCAATTTGGCTTTGTCAAGGGCAGATCCTGCCTTTTGAACTTGGTCAACTTTTTTGAAACAGTCACTAAGGCCATTGATGAGGGTAAGGCGGTTCACACAGCCTACCTTGATCTTGCAAAAGCCTTTGACACAATACCCCACTCGGGCATCATAGACAAACTCACCAGCTTAAATGTAAACCCATATGTCACAAGATGGGTTGCAAACTGGCTCAAGGACAGAACCCACAGGGTCAGAGTTGCTGGAGCTATGTCAGACTCTAAGCCAGTCACAAGCGGTGTCCCACAGGGCTCAGTCCTGGGACCCCTCTTGTTCGGCATTTATTTTTCCGAGGTACAGGCAAACATAGGAGGATTGTGGCTGACAAAGTTCGCAGATGACTGCAAACTGGGCACCATAATTGATACTCCAGTGGACACAAACATCCTTCAGAGAGGCCTCATAGAAACGGATAATTGGTGCCAGAGCCATGGCCTTAAGCTGAACGCCAAAAAATGTATAGTCATACCCTTTGGGAAAAACAAGGTATCGACAAATTACCACATAGGTGGTAATCCATTAAGTATGGAAGAGGTAATCAGGGACCTAGGGACCCAGGTTGACAGTAACCTCTCATTTGACATTCACATTGCCAAAGTGGTTAGGAAAACCTTCCATATTGCCCACCTTATCATGAAGGGTTTCACATCTAGATCAAGAGAGGTCATTGTGCCCCTGTAATCTTCTCTTATCAGGCCAATGATTGAGTACAATGCCCCATTTGGGATGTATCTCACCCGACACCTGCAGCAGTTGGAAAGACCCCAAAAGTTCCTCACCAAGAGGATAAAGGGTCTTAAACATATGTCATATGCTGCCCGACTGAAAAAACTCCAGCTCTATTCAGTCGCATACCGCCTACTCAGAGGTGATCTGTGCCTGACGTACAAGGCCATGTCCAATCCGGAATTAATGGACATGCTCCACCTCAGAAAATCCAAATCCATCAGAGCCACGAGAGCAAGAGACTTAAACCTCAACACAGAAATAAATAGGATGTGCTGGAGGGACAGATTCATAACCCAGAGGCTCCCTACACTCTGGAACAGAATCCCAGTCCATGTTAGGCAGAGCCCCTCACTGACTCTATTCAAGAGAAATCTTGATGAGTGGATGGGAGATCGTAGGTTTACCCTGGGGGTCATCTCTGTGTCACTACTAGACAGAGGCACAGTAAACTAAACCCTAAAAGGGCATAGTATTCTCATCCTAAGGGGTGGTGAAAGCCACACACACTCTGGCTAGGCTTATAAATGCCCTAGGGCAGATAGCCTAGTACGAACCTATGAACCTATGAACCTATTGGTGGAAACCTGGAGGCTTGCCCAGCTTTGTTGTTGGAATCTTCTGCCATGACCAGATTGGAGGCAGGTGAGGATCCAGCTGGCAGCACATCTGATAAAGCTTTGCAGGCATCCGTTTTGAACATTCAGGGGGAACCACGACTGATTATTTCTGAGGGGCCTAGTGGTATTCTACAGATTTTAGTTATGGAAGAAGTTCCTATTACAGTTATTGAATGCTGTGTTGGGTCAGAGCCTTCTAAGTTTTATAGGGCGGACATTCCTTTAAAGAATAAACAAAAAACTAAACATGTTTCTCTTGTTCCTAAGGATCCACACAATTAGTGGAAGGCCTTTACTCAGGGTTTCTTTAATGCTTTAATGGCATTAAAACCTCCTCAGGGGGGTTTTGTTCCTGTGCCTCAAGACAAATCTAATAGCCATGATATTTTATTTGAGGAAATTTCAATTAGGAACACAATCACCAGGATGATGGCATTTTTTAAATGGGATTGTGCTCAGGTATCTGACATCCATAAAAGGTATTATGAGTTGTTGCAGATGGAATCTCCGAAAACTTCTGTAATTCCTCCTGTTTTGGCTGCTTTGTTGGATGCTTTTTGTAATGCCTCTAAAGCTCCTGATTCTCTGTCCCCTGCTCCTAAGGAGCTTTAAAGGTTTTATAGGGAGCCTGAGGAAAATGTCCTGTTGCTTCCTTCACCTAAATTATTGCCTTCTGATAAAGACATCAGAACCATGGAAATGCTAGGTAAGAAGGTTTACACCTCTGCTACTCTGGCTTTTAAGGAATCCGTGGTGGTACAGTGGTAGCATTGTTGCCTCACAGCAAGAGGTTCTCCTATTTGATTCTCAGCTAGTGTGTGGGGAGCGCCTTCTGTGTGGAGTCTGCATGTCCTCCCCGTGGTCGAGTGGCGTTCCGAAAGACATGCGTGAATGGGTGTGCCTTCGTTGAAGTTTGGGTGTCGAGCTGGCAACTCAGCACTGTGAAAAAAAAATCTACTGCCAATCATTAGCAGACCGGAGTTCTGCTGTGGCGACCCCTAACCGGGAAAAGCCGAAAGACAACAACAGTAGCTATCAGACCCATATGTCCAGGTATGTGTTGGATCGTTTTTCTCAGGCTTGTCAGCTTATTTCTGATCTCCCAGACTCTGAGGGTAAAACTTCTGCTCTTTCCTTGTTAGGGACTTCCTCTCAAGTGGTTCAGCATTCTATCAAGTGTAATTATGATGCAGCATATGTCTCTTCTAGGGCTCCTGATTTTGGTTTAGTGATAAGGAGGTACTTTTGGCTTAGGGTTCAACTTTTACTTGATAATATCTAGGCTAAGTTGATGGATGCTCCTTTTGATAATAAACCTTTGTTTGGGGAAGTGGCTGCTTGTTTATTTTAAGTCCCTTCAGGATAAGGGGAAGGCCTTACAAGAACTCAAACATGTGTTTGTCTCTCCTGTGCCTACATTTCAGAGAAATTACACCAATAAGCCAGCCTTTGTTCACAAGAAATCTCACCCTCTTACTAAGGGCAAAAGGAATAGCAAGCGGGGTCCTCCTCCTAAGGCTACTCAGACTTCACGGACTCAGCAGTCTTCCTTTCCTGATAAACCAGGTGCTGTATGACTGTCCATCTTTTCCCAGCCTCATTCCTCTTTTTCTTTGCTTTTTTCTTTTCTTCCTGGTTGGCTTCAGATTACTAATGATTCTTGGGGTCTGTCCATCATTTGTCAGGGGTATTTCATGGTATGGAAATCCCATCCCCCTTTTATGGGCATTCCTCAGCCTCCTTGGGAACAACTTCCTTTTTTTTCCCAGAGGTTCTTTGACACCTTTTGTCTCAGGGTACTATTCAGGAGGTACCTGTGTTCCAAAGGGGCAGGGGGTTTTACACCAAAATGTTTCTATTGCCCAGAAAAGAGAGTACTTGGAGACCAGTTCTAGACCTCTCTCATCTAAATACTTTTCTGAAGGCGCCTTTCTTTCAAATGTTGTCCCTTTAGACTGTTTTAACCTCTTTTGCTATCTCAGGCCTGTATGGTGTCTCTGAATCTCAAGGATGCTTATCTCCATATTCCAATCTATACCCTTTTCAGGAAGTTTTTGCATTTTTCTGCTGCATCCTGGCATTTTCAGTTCTCTGCTTTGCCCTTTGGCCTTTCTACTGCCCAAAGGGTATTCACCAAATGCCTCACTCCTGTGATTGCTTCTTGCAGGCTTCAGGGGATACAAATATTTCCTTACTTGGATGACCTGCTGATTCTCTTGCAAAGTCTTCATTTTTGTCATCTTCCTTCTTCAGAGCCTGAAGTTCACAAAAAAATTTCAAAATGTCTTGTCTGACTCCTTCTCAGGATCATGTCTTTGTGGGTTGCAGAATTAAGATGGTGCGTATGCTGGCATCCCTGCCTCCTCCAAAGGTCTTGACTCTCATTTTCTTGTTTCGAACTCTTCTTCCTATAGACTCCATTACAGCCAGGGAGTTTCTGAGAGCTCTTGGTTTCATGGTTTCACCATCCCTATGCTCCCACTGGCTAAACTCTTCATGAGAAAGTTTCAGTGGTTTCTGATGTCAGTTTGGCTTCAACATGCACATCCTCTAGACTTTGTAGTTCCTCTCCTTCCTTGTCTCAAGAAGGAACATCACTGTTGGATATAGCAGTTGTCTCTAAATCCAGGACTCCCTTTTCATCCCCCTCTTCCCTCTCAGGTATTTTTCACAGACACTTCAAAAGTGGGATGGGGAGCAGGGTTTGGCTCTCTAAAGGTACAGGGGTTGTGGTCACCTTTTCAGCAGAAGGCGCTCATCAGTGTCAAAGAGATGAGAGCTCTTATGCTGGTTCTTCAGGCTTTTCACCCTCTTTTCTCTCCAGGGCCTCTCAAGTTATTCACAGACAATACCACAGTGATGTGGTATATAAACAAACAGTGAGGAACAAGATCTCACCTTCTCTGCTGGTTACCTTCCCTGGTATGAGATCTTGCTGTCAGATATCAAGTTACTGTTCAGGCAGTTACATCCCATCAGGTCAAAATATTGTGGCAGACAGTCTGAGAGGGTCCTTAACTCAATCCCATGAATGGATGCTTCACAGGGATGTGGTTCTGGACATTTTGCACCAGTGGGGTCCTCCTCAAGTAAATCTATTTGCCTCCCATCTGAACAGACAACTTCCTCTATTTTGTGCCAGAGTCCCAGGTCCTCTGTTGTGGAAGGTGGACACTCTCTTTTTCTTGGAAGGGGATGTTTCTTTATGCATTTCCTCCCCTTCCTCTCATTCCAAACGTTCTGTTCAAAATTCAACAGGACACTTGTTGATGACTCCCTTTTGGCCAAGACAGCATTGGTTCCCTCTTCTTCTGCATTTAGCCAAGGGCAGTCATTACAACTTACCTCACAGGATGGATCTACTCACACAAGACAAGGGATCTGTCATCCATCCCCACTTGTCCACTCTTCAACTGGCACTATGGGTGATAGGATTTTGATTCCACATAGACACCCTTTTTCTGAGGATGATCTGCAGGTCCTGTAGGAGGGGAGGAAACCTGCTACTAAGAAATCCTACTTATCCAAATGGAAGAGGTTTTCTATTTGGTGTCTTTCTCATAACCTGGACCCACTTACTGTGGATGTTCCTTTGGTTCTGTCTTATTTGTGTGAGTTGTTCAATGCTGGTTTAGCCTATTCTTCTATTAAAGCCCACTTATTAGCTCTCTTTTCTTGTTTGTCTTTATCTCCTCCTTCAGCTTCTAGATTTGAGGCTAACCAATTCCTTAAATGCATCCTTCACATTAGACTTCACAGGAAGCTTGTTCCTCCTCCCTAGGATCTTAATTTTGTTTTTGAGAAGTTGACTTAAGCTCCCTTTGAGCCTGCTGCTTCATCTTCCTTACAACATTGGTCTTGGAAGACAGTCCTTTTGTTAGCTGTTACTTCTGCCAGAAGTGTGTCTAAGTTGCAAGCCCTTATGGCTTTTCCTCCTTTTTTGATATATCATAAGGACAAGGTGTTCTTGAGTACTAATCCTTCTTTTCTGCCCATGGTGGTTAATAAGCTGTCACTTAATCAGTCTATTCATTTGCCTACTTTTTTCCCCTCTCTGCAATCTGACAGTGAGAGGGTGCTACATACATAGGATGTGCATAGACAACTCAGATTTTATTTGGATAAAACCAAGTCTATTAGAAAATCTGATCAGTTGTTTGTTTCTTTTCATCCTAGGTCTCTAGAATTAGCTGTATCCAAAAAAAAAAAAAAAAAAACTCTGTCTTCTTGGATCTCAAAGCCTATTTCTTTTTGCTATACTTTTCATGGTAAGAGCCTTCCCTCTGTAAAGGCTCATTCTACCAGAGCTGTGGCTGGTGCTTTTTTCAAGGGCCTAGATTACTAATTATATTCTTGAAGCAGTCACCTGGTCTTCTGTGCATACTTTTACCAAACACTATAAGTTGGATGGTATCTCCAGAGCTAGAGCTAGTTTTTCTAGGGCTATTCGTCATGGCTCCTTAGAAGGATCTACTGTTCCTTCCTCCTCCCAAGTTTCTTCTTGAGCTTTGGCGCTTTCCCATATGTTAAGAATACTGCAACAGTTAATGTAAGGACGTAGAGCAGTTGTGTAAAATCTTAACATAACAGTAGATGTCCTTTCCTTTACTGTTGTAGTATTCACTCCCTCCCTCCTTCCCCTAGAGTCCTTTTCCTTTCTGGATGTTAATTTAGCATTTGTTGCTTCGCTGACTAGGACAGAGCCTATTTTCAGCAAAGGCCTGGGGAGAAATGATTCAGGTGCATGTCTACAGAATGTGGGAGGAAACTCACGTGAACACAGGGAGGACATGCAGACTCCACACAGAAGGCATCCCAGCCAAGACCTGAAGCGGAGAAACTCTTGCCCTGAGGTGACAATGTTAACTGCTGCAACACTGCACCACCCCCATGTATTTATTAAGCAAAAACATCAAAAAGAGGAAATAATCTCATTCACTCAATGCATCAAAAGTGGGTAGCTTTTATATAGCCCATATAAAACCTAGTTAGGAGTTTACACAGATGATGATTATCAAAAATACACTCATTCTCATTCCTTGTCTGAGGATGTCTGTGGTGGAGTAATCCATTTTGTGGCAGAGGAAATGCAAGCAGAGCTAGATCATGGTCAAATGGGGACCTAGGCAGAGTAATGGATCTGCCCCCCCATATGCCCCCCCCAGCCATTTCAGAATCCCAGTGCTAGGCTATTTCTTCTCAGCTACCATTAACACTGTTCAAACCTCTCATCATGCATACTGTTTTCTGCTTTACTTCTACAATGATTATTTGGATTTAATCTAAAACTTTTATTCCAAATTTCATAGCACAAACACTGATAGACATTTGCGAAACAAAGCAATACAGTATCACAATGGAAACAGACTTAGCATTAAAACTTCTCTGCCCTTGAAACTCACATTCATTGAAACAGCATTGAAACCCACATTCAAAGAAAATGCATCTGTCCAGTGGTGGATAAAGTTTACACTTGGGCTGTTTTCAAATCATAGGGCCCTTGTACACATTTTAGGACCATGCTTACATGCATGTGTTCTTTGATTCACCTTCCTCACTATATTAAATTATATTCCTTGTATAATACAGCACCACTTGTTAGAGCAAGTTTTAAATTTGTAGTTTTGAACATTTTTCCAGTAAGCAATGAAACAAAATGTATGAACCAATAATGATAAAACTGCTCAATTCAGAATACTTCATCAATAAAAGCCTACTCAAACTTCTGTCATTACAATCAACCAATATCAGTCAATATGCAAAATCTATACAGAAATAAAAGCCTCCTGAATAATTCCACATTAAAGAGATCTGTACCTAATGAAGAAGTTGCTGCTAGCGAACAACTTTATATTTCAGTGTTTCATCTACAAATTCAGTGCCTGCTGCCTTGAAGAATAAATTGCTTATGTTACATTAAATAAATGGCAAACTGGTCATATTCCAATAGGGAATGGATGGTAAATTGACAGCAAGTTCATAGTTACCAGACATCTCCTCCAAATGAGGACATACTCAGGACTGTAGCACACCATGCCACTTAAATTACAGCACAGTATCAGCAATCCATCTACATGCTGTGGGATTAGAACCCACAGCCTTCAGCATCAAGAGCAAGTATACTACCTGCTGTGCTACTAACAATGTATTTAGAAGCTTTAGCACAATGTAATGCCATTTACTAAACAACAGTTATACACTGTAAACAGACTTAGCATGAGCAGCACTAAACTTCTGTACCCCCAAAGCTCTCAGTTCCTTATAAAATGCACGACAATCAATTTCTTGTAAAATGCACTTGACACTCAACCACACCTCTCAACCTTGTAGCACAAGAAATTTGGACAAAGCCAAAATTAATGGGGGACAAAGGCCCAAAACTAAGGAGAATTTTTAAATATTGCTTGTACAATCTTAGAAAGTTGCTAGAATAAAAGATTTTGTGATACTATGCATTTTCTGAAGGATATAAAGACTGAAAATTAAATGACTGTCATTATTTAATGAATTAATTCCTCACTGATTTGCCAGAAAACCACATTTTTTGAGGAACAGACCTAAAATAGGGACAAAAATCTGGACATTCTTTAAAAATCCAGACTGTTGAGAGCTATGCACTCAACTTTTTGAAACTCATTTTTTTTTAAATCTTGGTGGTTGAGGTAGAGGATTCAGGCTCTTCCTTCCTGTATCTTAGGTACAAAATTTGTGCCTGAATAAATTAACTTACTACCAATTATCCCTATCTGGAGCATTTCAGATGCACACACATCCTTACTTGCTGAAGATGAGTGCTCATTTCACAGAAGCAGCATCACAAATCCGTCCAGGAGTGAGTTTACATTCATTCCATGGAAGTAGTACATGGAAGGAAGGGAATGTTAAATTCTGTGTGCAGAAAGGGAGACGGATGCAACAGGTGTGTGTGACCAGATGCAGAAGGCATTCAAGAAGAATGCCTTCAAAAACATGTATTTTATTTGTAATTAAGACAGTAAGTATAACAGTCCCTTGACATGCAGGCTCCCTCTCAGCCAGCAGGGGGGCCCCTCAAAGCCAGGAGGCCATAGGCGACTGCCTTGGTTGCCTAGTGGTGGATCAGAGATTCCAGAGATGTGTCCTATTCTTACAAATATTATTAGATTTCCTAATGCCTGTACCCCGGGTATTGGTGTTCTAATCTCTAAAGGGTTAGTTGTAGCAAGCTATAGAAGCTATTTGAAATTCTCAGGTTTCAGCCCCAGAGAAGGAGGATCTATCCTACTTAAGAGTAATAATTTTCAACTGCAGCCATTATACTATCTAAAATTTACTGAAGACATGTGGCATGAGAAAAGGCATTAACGTTAGTTGTTACTTGTTAATAAAATAGTCTTACTTGGATTAAAAAGATCTCTATATGATGTAACTTGTGCTTTTAGGAAGTCAGCGGTTGTAGATGTGACCATAAAAAGTTCTTTACGGTTATGAATCCTATCATTTATGGAAGATACCATGCCACAAGCCTCATCAATGACTCCTACCTGGTTTTCATTCTTAAGTCATTCACTGTATCTGTCTGGCTAGACTAGGTCCTGTGTATTCTTGACTCTGGTTGTGGTTATAATGTGTTTTTCAATATCTTCTTCAGGACAATGTTCACCATATTTCATTCTAATATTTCTTTACACTTCTTACTGAGTGTGGATGTATTAAAGTCTTTCTTTTTACCAACCTTATTTTCTTTACCTATTCAATTCCTTATCAGAGTATCATCATATAAACCCACAACAGTAGTGGTTTATATACTGCTCCATTTCACTATGTCATCTATCCATTTTTCTTATTCCAGCTATCAAAGAACCACTCTCCTACACATACACTTTCTGCTGTGCCTGTCCATTCTCTGTCATGAAGTTAATTATATTGTGCTGATGTGAAGCAGTGCCAACTATGCCAGAGGGAGTAGGGTAGTGCATGTGTAACATATACCAGCAGAGTTAGCTAGGGTTTTGTAAAGAATTATATGTCATTTGTATATCAAACTGATTTGTACAGGTGCTTGTGTTGAAAATGTATTTGTAAAGTTGCTTATGTTTAAAAAATGTATCAATAGTGGGTCCTGCTGGACAGAAAAGAAATACACCTATATGTCATACTGTATTGTAACTGTTGACATGAATATATTGCAACAGAGGATACTGGAAGAGAAGAAGATAGTCTCAGTCCAGCTAACTTTGAAAAATATTCTGAAATTAAATTGCCTGGTTTAGGCCATAAAGATTGTATCTCACAGTTCTGACTGCTGCTAGAGATGAAATGTCTATAAGAAGCCTGGCTTAGTTGCTCTGTAGGAAGAGTGGAAGTGTTAAAATTGTTTTACAGCTTCCGGATGCTGTAACACATCTTAGCAAAGCTCTGTGTGTGTGTATTGTGACACATATTTACAAGATTCTGGTTCAGCTTCTAGTCAGGGGGTAGTGTGGGAACCAGAGTCAGGTGACCAGATGTGATATCACTCTATAGCCAACAGTGAAATTATTTTAGATGTTAGTGAGATATGTGACAGAGACACTTAGTACTCTGTTATTGAAATGGACAAGACCACATCATCTTGCTTTGCTGTAGTAAGTAACTTAACTAGGGAACAGTAATTCTTTAATCATTCAGGAAAATACAGTGAGATTAGTTAGGTATTGTTTTTCTGTATCTGTGTGAATCTGTCCATCTGTGTTATTTTTAATATTTCTTGTGATTGAAATGCTGGCATTTATTGTAAATAGATATTCAGTATTTTCATGTTATTTTATTATTTATTTATTATATTTAAACTTTTCATTGTGACTGGTCTTTTAGAGAATATTTAACCTTTGAGAATACTTATATTTATTTGGTGACATTGTGGCTGCTCCTGAAAGTAATGAAGCATTGGTCAAACACTACCATTTGTATTAGTATTAATTTTACTCAGTATAATTGGGTACTCTTGTAAGAACCTCAGAGTAGCTGGCTTTGGAGTGCCCTGGTGGCAGTATCTACCTTATAGCCTGGGCAGAGGAGCATAGCTAGTAAATCTGTGGCAGATTTTCCCAGGTGTGTGTGTGTGTGTGTGTGTGTGTGTGTGTGTGTGTGTGTGTGTGTGTCGGACTGCTTGGAGCAGGGACACAGAGCAGTAGATTCACAGAAAGGGTGGTGGAGGACTTGGCTTGGGACACTCAGCTGAGGACTAAACCCTATAGCTGTGCCAGTGAAGAGTCTTATTGGGGGCCTGGAGAGAGAGAATGAGAAAGAGAGGGGGGACCCAATCTGAGTGTGTTCCCTGTGTGCTCTTAAGGGAATTATGCTTGCTACAGAGAGCTGCATCTGGAAATACTGCATGTATCTATTTTTTTCAAGTGAATGTCCATCACCAGTGTTAGTGGTGAGGATTCAGTCTCCTTGATTACTGGCCCAGAGGAGTGGCATCACACTCAAGTCCAACACGGTTTTCCACTCAGTTTGAATGATGTATTCTCTGTCAAAGTTTTACTGAAATTCTAGTATTACTCTCACTTTATATGCATTGCAGTCCTGGTAAATGATAAAAAAGGAAGCTTTATATGGTATAAACATTTCCTTTGAAGCCTCTGCTGTAGGGGTACTGGAAGGCTTAACAAACAAGGTATGGATATACTATTTTGTGTGTGTGTGTGTGTGTGTGTGTGTGTGTGTGTGTGTGTGTGTGTGTGTGTGTGTGTGTGCGTCTGTCCTGCTATCTGTCTTAATTTGATTTAGCTTTTAAGCCATAGTTCCTTTTGCTGGATTATTTTAGTCAGAAGTTTTTTATATTGTAGATATTCACTCATTTATTAACCCACTTTATGTTCTAATGATGTCCTGTGCATCGATGGGGATGAAAGTGCATTGATTTTTTAATGTGTTGTGCTCAACATACTTGTTTTCATTAAATGTTTGTTTTATTGGAACATGACTTTGTTTCCTTCCTTTTGGAGATGGAACAAGATTCCTTTGGGTATCTTTCTGGTTTGTTGCAACAGAATACTGCCACAAAGGTATTCATAATGGACAGCAGCGAAGAAAACACAACATTTGTTAGTGAAACTACAGTCCTCTCTTTTGGTTGTGCGTGTGGTTTATTTCCTCTCCACTAAAGAATCAGAAGAAGCAGATGCACAAACAATACAACTGACTCCATCTTAATATTTATTTGGCGTATTTGTACTGTCTGGAGTGTCCAAAGCTTAAGACCCTGAACACAGTATTAGAATAAATTCTTGGCTGTAGTATCATAACCACCTTTACATGCTTTTCCTGTAAAATGCCTACTAATTTATTTGTTACTGCAATATGTGCTTGAAGTGCATAGTTATTGTCTTATATACCTTGAAAGGAATAATTATTTTAGCTTCCATTCAGATTCTACTTATGTCTCCATAAGTATATTAATTTTTTCTGCTTTCTCTTCTTCCTAAGCTAGCATATCACCTGACATAGCACACCAACTATGCAATCACTTCAACAGTGTATTTTATAGTAGGGTATTACTTAGTGCCCCACATTTCTACAAGTGACGCAACACTTTTTACATCTATCTGTACAGTGGACTTTGCACATTCATCAATCTGGAAACATGCAGATTTTTAATATCTTGACAGTTGTACAGGACTAGCCATCCATTTCAGGTAAGTCCTCTCCCAACATCTTCTCATAAACATCCAGTGCTGATGTTATCAACTATAAATTGTCCTGCAACATTATAGAAGTCAGACTTATGCCATGATGCTTGTGTTTAGTACTGAGTTTTCTAATCAGTGTATTTAGTTACGTACGGGTTCTAATTTCACTACAGCCAAATAGTGTGTGTGTGTGTGTGTGTGTGTGTGTGTGTGTGTGTGTGTGTGTGTGTGTGTGTGTGTGTGTCTAGTCAGACAATCATGACTGTGTATCCTGCAGTCAATACACAATCCAATCCCATGGAGTACCACTATTTTAACAGTTATACAGGCCTACACATCCATTTCAGTCAGGGCTCCCAACATCTTCTCTCACACATTGAATGCTGATGTCATCAACTATAAATTGTTCTGCAGCATTGTAAAAGTCAGACTTGTGCTGTGGCACTTGCATTCAGTACTGTGCTTTGTAAATAGGTAGGTAGTGGTTCAATTTTCACTGCAGTCATTTAGTATGTGTGTGTGTTCACTTGGTTGACATTCAAGAGAGCATTTTACACCAGCATGTCAGACACTGTTATTACCATCTTCTTCTCAGCAGACACTGATGATGTCATCAACTATAAAGTATTGTCAGACACTGTAAAAGCCAGACGTGTGCTGTGGTGCTTGCATTAAGTGCTGTGCTTTCTAACCTAGGCAGGTAGGGGTTCTGTTTTCAGTGCAGTCAATTGGTATATATGTGTCTATGTTCACTTGGTTGACATTTGGAAGAGCATTTTACACCAGCATATCAGACATTGCTATTACCATCTTCTTCTCACCAGACACTGCTGATGTCATCAGCTATAAAGTATTATCAATCGCTATAAAAGCCAGACTTGTGCCTTGATGTTTGCATTAAATACAGTGTTTTGTAAATAGGTAGACAGGGGTTCTATTCTCCCTATGGTCAATTGTCATGTTTGTGTGTGTGTTCAGTTGGTTGACATTTGAAAGAGCGATTTACACCAGCTTGTCAGACACTACTATTACCATCTTCTTCTGAACAGACACTGTTAATGTCATCAGCAATAACGTGTACTTGGACACTCTAAAAATCAGACTTGTGCTGTGGTGCTTGTGTTAAGTACTGTGCTTTGTAAATCAGTAGGTAGGGGTTCTATTCTCACTGCAGTGTGAGTGTGTGTCACTTGGTTGATATTTGAAAGAGCATTTTCCACCAGCATGTCAGACACTGCTATAGGTTCATAGGTTCATAGGTTGGTACTGGGCTATCTGCCCGAAGGCATATATTAGCCCAGCCACATTGTGCGGTAATCACTGCCCCTTTAGTAGTTCCCTAGACCCTTGTACTAGCAGCTAGTACCCTTGGCCCCTATCTAGTAGTGCTGTTGGTGTGATCCCCAGTGTGAACTTTCTGTTACCCATCCACTCATCAAGGTTCCTCTTGAAGAGTGATAGTGAGGGGCTCTGTCTTATGTAGATCGGGACCCTGTTCCATAGTAAGGGAAGTCTCTGCGAAGGGAATCTATCCCTCCCGCATGTTCTATTCATTGTTGTGTTGAAGTTTATATCCCTAGAGCGTGTAGCTCGAGTAGATTTAGTTTTGCTAAGATGGAGCATGTTCAACAATTCTGGGTTGAACATGGCTCTGTACGTTAGACAGAGATCGCCTCTGGGAAAGCGGTATGCAATGGAGAACAGACCAATAATGGGTCTGATGAGGGAAAAGTAAAGGGGCACCATTACATCCTTAAATCTTGATGTGAACCCTTTCGTGATCAGATGGGTCACATAGAAGGATTTTCTAACCACTTTGGCAACATGGTTATCAATGGAAAGCTGACTATCTACTTGGGTCCCTAGATCCCTTATTTCTTCTTCAGATTTCAGGGGATTACCTCCTATGTTGTAGTTTGCGGGTATTCTGTTTTTTCCAAAGGGGATTATTACGCATTTTTTTGCATTTAGCTTGAGACCATGGCTTTGACACCATGTATCAGTCTCATTTAGGCCCTTCTGGAGGATCTCCATGTCGGCCGGAGACTCTATTATAGCACCCAGTTTGCAGTCGTCTGCAAACTTAGTCAGCCACAGCCCTTCCGTGCTTGCCTGTACTTCTGAGAAGTATATGCCAAACAGGAGGGGCCCCAGGACAGAGCCCTGAGGCACACCACTCATTACTGGTCTGTATTCGGACATAGATCCCGCTACTCTTACTTTATGGGATCTGTCTGAGAGCCAGTTTGCGATCCATCTTGTGACGTAAGGGTTTATGCCCAGGCTGGTGAGCTTATTAATAATACCTGAATGGGGAATGGTGTCAAATGCTTTAGCAAGGTCAAGGTAAGCCGCGTGTACCTCCTTTCCCTTATCTATAGCCTGAGTAACTGTCTCAAAGAAATCCACTAGGTTCAGGAGGCATGATCTGCCCTTGACAAAGCCGAACTGTGTGGGGTCCAGCGACTGGAGGTTCCCAATCTCTCCATTTATGAGTTCCATAATGATTTGCTCCATAGCCTTACAGATCAGACTGGTCAGGCTTATTGGCCAGTAGTTCCCAGGGTCAGTTGTGGCCCCAGCCTTGTGTAGCGGGACCACCGTTGCCGTGCACCATTCTATGGGCACATATCCTGTGGAGAGACTGAACAGGGTATTAAGATGCGAGGTTAATTCCTTTTGGAACTCACGTATGACACAGCCTGGGACACCATCTGGTCCCATGGAGGCAGTGTTTTTAGCTTTAGATAGAGCCTTGTTAACCAACGTATTAGTAATAATTGGACTTACACAATCCCCTGGAATGGTATGTAGGTGGTGAGGGGGGGGGGGGGAGAAATTTGCACTGAACCTGTCAGCCAAGATGTTGGCAAGTTCAGAAGGGTCAGTGTATTTTGTTCCATTTTGTACTAGTTCAGAACAGACCTGAGCATTGCCATTTAGGTTTTTGACGTAGCCATAGAAGGCCTTATGGTTATTCTTGGGATCCTTGACAACTTTCTTTTCAAAATTAGCTTTAGTTGAGTTGATGAGGGCCCTCAATTTCTTACTAATGCTGATCAAGGATGATTTTTCTACTTGAGATTTGGCATTTTTTTGTATAAGTCTCCTCCTTTTATTGTAAAGTTTGCTTATGGCCGGGGTCCACCAGACTGGTTTCTTCTTGCTTGAGGAAGGAGTCTTGGTTTTATTTGGGATAGCACAGTCCATGCAATCCTGAAGATGCATATAGAGTGCCTTGGTGTAGGATTCCACATCCTGGATATCATTATCCTTCTGCAAGGGAATAGTGAAGCTTTCCACTTCAGATGCAAGTAGTTTGAAGTTTGCTTTGGAAAGGTTTTTGACTATGGTTTCTTTGACTGGGGGAGGTGGAGGGGTGAGGATGTCCAGGGTTATCAGTTTGTGGTCGGATCTGACCAAGGAGGGAGTGATAATGGGTGTGGTACAATGGGCACCCATATTTGTGATGATTAAATTCAAAATGTTGTCCCCTCTAGTGGGGAAACATACTAGTTGTTCAAGGGCATTTGAATTTATAAATTCTATGAATCTTTGAGCATAGGAGTTGGAACATTGGTAGTTCGCCCAGTCTATACCAGGGTAGTTGAAATCACCCAAGATTGTGGTGTTGGGTAGGGCCTTTATATTTTCCAATGTCTCAAGGAATGCAGAGTGAGCATCTTGGGACATGGTGGGCGATCTATAACCGGCTACAACTTGACATGTGGTTTTGCCTGCTGATAGTTGTGCATGGATGATCTCTGGGGCATCATGCTGCGCTACTAACCTGGAGATATGGGTATCCTTGATGAATATAGATACACCTCCGCCCTTTGTACTGCAATCTATTACCATCTTCTCACCAGACATTGCTAATGTCAACAGCTATAAAGTGTTGTCAGTCACTACAAAATCCAGATTTGTGCCATGGCGCTTGTGTTAAGTAATATGCTTTGTAAGTAGGTAGGTAGGGGTTCCATTCTCAGTGCACTCAATATGTGTGTGTGTGTGTGTGTGTGTGTGTGTGTGTGTGTGTGTGTGTGTGTGTGTGTGCTCACTTGATTGACATTTGAGGGAGCATTTTACACCAGCATGGCAGACACTGCTACTACCACATTATTCTCACTAAACACTGCTGATGTCATCAGCTAAAGTGTTGTTGGACAGTATAACAGCCTAACTTGTGCTGTGGTGCTTGGGGTAAGTACTGTGCTTTGTAAATAGGTAGGTAGGGGTTCTATTCTCACTGCAATCAAGTGTGTGTGTGTGTGTGTGTGTGTGTGTGTGTGTGTGTGTAGTCAGCACTCACAATGGTGACAGTTTTAGAATGATATGCAAGTCCACAGCTATGTCAAACCCTACTCTGGACATTTCTTTGTAGCATATAATGATAATGTCATCTTGTATAACATGCACTTTGACAGTATTCAAGATAAGCCTGTACTGCGGCAGTAACATTGACTACTGTGTTTGCAAACTACTTTACCTACACATATAGGGGTTCTCATCTGACAGCAGGCAAGTTGTGTGTCTGTACATACACCTATCACTTTTGAGACAATTTTACACAGGGATGTGACTCCACATCCATGTCCTACACTCCTCCCAACATGTTCTCCTCAGCATACAGTGATGCTTTCATATTCCATAAAGAGCAGTGTGAAACAGTCAGACATATGTGGTGTTGCTACTGTGACATTGCATGGCATTCATATTTGCTACCTACACAGGTATAATGTTCAAATCAGACCTAGTCTACTGCTGTGTGTGTGTGGTTGGTGATACTTTACGGCCATTGTATGGTGTTTGGAATTGTTCTTTATTGCACCACCAGTTGGAAAACCTTTCACGTAGCCCCATGCATCCACCATCCTCCTTTTTCCACTGGCCACATGTCATCCTTTCTGCAGAAGAGTGGAGGATGTCCTCATGTCAAATATGCATGCACACATCATGAAGCAGAGTCCTTCCATGAGCCTGTTGAGCCATCTCAAAACCACTGCATGTGTGATTGCTAATTCTGCTATAGTGTGGTGCACATGTCCTATGTGGACAATGGCAGGATGTAATACAATCAAACAAGTATGCACATATGCACAATAGGCTTACTATCTTTCATAATATAGCTATAGGGATTTTTTACAGGGTATAATAATATCTGGGATTTCATGTGATGTTGGCCTTTAGTCTAATAATGTTCTATGACCCTATGAATGGTTGAAATGTCAATATTGCTGTCATGCACATGTGCTATATTGAGGTGTGGATGTACAGTGTGGTTACAAAAGGGTCTTACAATCTGTGATGTGAGCTAATGTATTTATGGCCACCAATCCCATTCCATTACATGCTTCTTCTATAACAGCTGTAGTACTATACCTCCTGAGAACTGCTGACATGGTATGATAAACTGTTATGCATATTGATGGCATATTAGAACATGTGTTTTTGTAGTGGAACAGCTCATCCTCCTACACAGTTCACATTCCATCATCACAGTGATACTTGCAGTATGGCAAAGGTGTGCATGTTTCTACATACCATCACTCAATGTTCTGTGACTGACATCAATATCAATTCATATTGATTACATGCTCGCATAAGTCTGGTCTCATATACATGGTTGTTATGCTGTGCTATACACAACCAATGTTTCAGTGCAATTGCAATCTTTTTGAATTCATTGTATATGCAGCTTTGTTGCTATACTCAAGGACTGTTGAGTTGGTCAGCAGCACCATTGTGTTACTATTAGCATTTGTGTCAGGAAATGTTCTGGATGAGCCACAAGCAACTGATCTGTAATGTGTCCTGATATGACATCAGGCCAGTCAAACACAGCTTGCCCATGAAACACATATAGGCATATGTTGTGCAAGTGACATAAGTACATGACATTGGTATAGTTGTATGACTATGTGCACAGCAACAGTGTGTGGAATGTGAAGAATGACCAAGGCTGTATGGAGGTCTTGTCACAAATCATTTATTCCAATACATGTAAAATGTTAAGTGGCATACACAACTAAGCACAGATCTATGTGTAAATGTCAGCAGACATACCCACCCAGAGGACATAGACCATATGCTAGCTGACAGTTTGTCTCACATGTCACCCCCCCACCTGTCACCAATGGCCATCAGCAAAGTATACATGCAAACATTACTCAGTTTTCATTCTCAGGAGGGCAGCACATATATGTGCTCTTTATGGTAATAACACAGACTCAATGGGTCTAGACAACATCACAGTTTGCCTATAGCGTGACTTAAAACCTGACCTACCAGACACAGTTGGATCCATACATCAACAGAACCTCCAGACAGCCTATGTTTCCATAGAAGGGTGTACAGCAACATGCATCCTTGTGACTCGGGGGGGGGTGGAACCATCACCTGCTGCATGGCGTTATAGACCCATACTGACTCTCATCATCTGTGCGGTAAGCCAAGGAGTCATCATGGACCTTCTCTGAAAGGACACAGATAATATTCCAGCTATGTACTAAACCCACATTGATTTGTTCAGGCTACATCATGTCTGTTACATGTGTTCACTGTCTTCAAGAAGGTTACCGAGGGCATGCATGATGGCAACAGTATCATTCTGTGTAACTTGATCTGGCTAAGGCATTTGACACAAATCAACAGTCAGGTATTACAGAGAAACTGTCACAAGAGTCCATAAACACCTATGTCAGAAAGTGGGTAGAAAACTGGAACACATATGTGACAGATAAATATATTGCAGTATGTGAAGTCACCTCTATCTAGAGTCCAGTGACCAGGTCAGTACTTCAGGACTCTGTGGTTGGCCCTTTCCATTCAATTATTTAAGTGTCAGACATCAAAACTGACTTACACATCCTTTCTCCAAACAGCTTTATGGGGGACTACAAATTGTGTACAATGTACAATCATTGAATCCAAGTATGGTATTTGTTTAATGCATACAGTATCAACACACACAAAAGATTGATGCCACAACCATGGGAACATGATATATTAAGGAAACTCATGGTGGGATTAGTTCCATTATGAATGCAAATACATGAGATAATTACAATACAGTCAGCACACCCCTATAAGTAGACCAAGTGATATGAATACCTGTCAACTAGCCAGAATTGCTCATTATTTCTAATGCAGGTGTAACAGTGTCCCTCCAAACACCTCTGGCAGATGTTACATTTTGGGGGAGGTGTGCTTGATTCCCCTCAAAGACTGAAGATGAGTCATAATAGCTGTACAAGTGTGTTCTTGTAGAACCATCTAAGATCATTCACAATCACATATGTCATGTCAAAGACATGGGGATTACTCATGGTATTATTCTGATATTGCCCTAGTTGTATGTGTTTCTGTCTACTGTTGTCCATGGGCCTGTTACTATGTGTCCCACTTGACTGAGACCTATGCTGACATTACATTCATATTCAGGCAAGTCATTCTGCACAACTTCACAGTATGCTCATAATTCCTGTTGTGTATACCAATCCCTAATATGGGTCTGTATTATGTGATCAAAAAAGTGTTCATTGAACACATTTTCATCGACACATAAACAGCAAATGCACTAATCTCTGAATGGCCACTTCAGCAAATTTTTTCTCAGGGGAAAAAAATGCTTGGCCGTCATTGGGGATTTGCCCTTTTTCCCACTGTAGTGCGATCTCGGAGTTGGTATATTTAGTTAGGGGGGCATGGGGGGCAAAGCCCCCCTGCTTTGTAGGATTTGAAAGTTTGTTTTGTTTTTTTTGGCCAAGAGATTTTTTTCCCCTGGGAAAAAAAAAATTGCTGAAGTGGCCGTTCAGTGATTAGTGTTTTTGCTGTTTATGTGTCAATGGAAATGTGTTCAATGAACATGTTTTTCGATACACATAATATAGACCCCTTAATATATATTCTGTCCATTGTTCTTGCCAGGATGCTTATATCACAAAATATCTGCTCCACTGATATGTCACCTTGTGTGACAGTCACATAAAATACAATAACTGTGCAGTTTGCACTGTATCATGTCAATATGTGCTTAGTGTTCATGCTGCAACTGTTTTCATTGACACGTACATGACCATGTTTTACATGTCCTCTTCCCCTGTGTTCATTCCTAAATTCATCTGTGTGTCTCTTTACACTACACGCACTTCCCCTGACTATTTATTTATAATGCAGTCTATGTACCCTTACTGATCATTTATGCAACTTTTATTCAGTATGCCTGACACTGGTTTCCGCAATACTCTGCACTGTATACACTTTCATGTAATGTGTTGTAACTATATACATTGCTTTGTCAATAAACCTGGTAGACACTGAGGCTTTCTGAACAATCCCACAGACCTAGTTCACCTGTAAGTAAACAGGTTTGCATGACTGCTGTCTCTGTTGCTATACATGGTTTCCTGGCCGGCAACACTGTTGCTGGCCACAAAACCACACTTGTTTATGTTTAAACATGGTGTGTGGCATGCATATGTAATTAGTGCTGCTGCTCATCTCACAAACATGTAAACTCCATGTCAGCTTCGTGTTAAGCCTACATGGAATTTATAGAATCCCCAGGGTAGTCTAAGACTGCTATGTACCTCCAAACGTCTGTGTCATGGGGAGATTAGGGTTACTGAATGTCTATATTTGACATCTGATGTGATATGGGCTGGTTGCCATATGCTGTTCTTAAATCCTCCAGGTAATCAATTTATCTGGTTCATTTCCAGTTGCAATAGTAGTGTTGAACATCATTGTCTGCTTTACATTCTCTGCTCAACATTTGATAATTTTAATGCCCTTTACAGTAGAATATTTTTTCATGGTACATTTAGCAGGATCTGCAGCTGTGACCACTGCAGCTTTTTTTTTAAACTGGCATGATTTCTACAGACCTGCAAATTCTTACAGCATATCTAGCAAGCTCTAGGTCAAAATGGACTCTATTTACAGAATTGTAATGTTTGTGATTAGCTGAAACAAATATTTGTGCCCCATGTTTTTGAGACAGGTTTTTTCCTGTACCGATTAGTTATTGTGCCATGTGTTTAGAGTTAGTTTACATCATTCTATCTCTGTACATCAGATCTGTGCCATGTCACTCCTTTTACTGTAGTTTGCAGGATTTGAATACAGTGACTGCTGTGGAAAATATATCACACCATATATCTTGTTCCTCTGTATGCTGCAAAAAGGAATCATCATAATATGCTGCAGTCTAACTGTCCTCTGACATCCCAGCTTCTATTTCCCAGAGAGTTCCTTCTTCATTAATAAAGTACTTCAGAAATATTTTGATTTCATATATCTCATTTAACATTCATGCATCAAACACAGTAAAGATAAATTTTCTTGCATATAAAATCAAGTATGGTAAAGACTTGGATTAATTTCTGGAATGTTTATTTACTCATTTATTCCTTTGTTCTATAATACCTACTTTACCCACTTCGTTAAAGATGTAAACAGTTATTTTAAAGGTTATTTTGTACTTAACTTCAGTTTTTAATTCCTCTAGATGAAGACTGACAAAATAACAACCTCACACATCACTAAGCTCTATAAGTACTCTAATATATGTTCTTTAAAGATCATCCTAGATGTCACCCAAGAAATGCATTCTTGCTTTATGAGATGCATCCTTTGGCAATTTGTAAAGATTCCTTGTTGAAGTTTTTGCATGTATTCAGAGACTGAGTTGTTTCTTAATATTGAGTTGAATCAGTGTCTAGTTGTCCATTGCTCTTTTATGATAACTTGCTGAATCCATTTTCTACAGTGTTTTGTCCCATTGGATTATAACAGTCTTTTCCCCTTTGGGCTATGGAGTGTCATGAAAACACCTCTATGCATACCTTTCAACTGTCCAGATTTTTTGCAGGATGTGCAGATTTTTCCCTCATATTTTTGGTCTGTTCCTTATAAAATTTGAGGCTAAGGTTTTCTGGACAATTATTGAGGATTAAAGTCACTAAATAATGACTAAAGTTTGAGATGTTACATTCTGTACTGATGGGATCCCAGGATGCACCACTGAAAATGTTTGATTAAGGTGATATTACGGTGGGACCTTCCCAGGATTCTCTCAGATGATGTCTCCTTTGCAGACATCCCCAATCCAAACCCCTTCTGCTGTGGCATCTGCTACCCAGCAAGATGTAGAATAAGGAGTCTAGGAGCATGGATCGGTATCCTAAGTTCAGCGGCCTTTACTTCCTGAACTATCTAACGACTTCACCAGGTTTCAGAGGGATCTGATCAAGGAGCTTTCAGATACCCTCTTGGGTAACCTACCTGAGCAGCTGGCCCAGACGGTTGGCTCTCAGTTGGCTATGCTGTCATCCATATAAAACTCCTCCATGAGGCTCATTTCTTATGTACAGGTATTGCTCTGAGGCAAGCCTGGCTCCGCCTGTGTCATTTGAAGCCTTCAAGTCTTCCTTTGTCTTTGATGGGTCCTCTTTGTTTGGACCCAAGGTAAAGGACACATTGAATGATTTTCCACTCCCTTCGGCCAAGGCTAAAAGAGAATGGAAAATGTGGTTCCAGATCTCAGAAGTCTTATCCCTCACAGCAGGACGATCCCCTTCTAGAGGCAGAGGGAAATTCTTCTGGAAGACGCCTCCCAGAGAGGCCCCACAACACTGGATTTGTGGCTCTTCAGCCTTTCCCCGACTGTGCAGCTCGAGCCAGTCGAAGGCACCTAAAAGCCTGGGAAGGTATCACTCAGGACCGATGGGTGCTTTGAATTATCACCCACCTCAGTCCAAAAATCCTGGACCCGCCACCCAGTCAGGAAATTGCAGCCCTAGAAGTTTCAAAGCTGCTTCAAAGGAGTCATCCAACTGGTCCCCGCAGACCAGATCGGATTAGGGACTTACTCAAGATTCTTTTTGGTGGGGACTTGAGGCCCATTTTGGATCTCAGCATTCTAAATCGTTCAGTCAAAAGTCCAAGTTCGAATGGTCACCCTACAATCCATTCTCCCACTGCTGGAGAAAGGTGTTTGGATGTGCTCCATAGATCTCAAGGGCGCTTATTACCATATCATGGTACATCAAGCGTCCAGGAGACATCTGCGCTTCATCCTAGGAGACAGTCATTTTCAGTTCCCTTTGGTCTCACCACAACCCCCAGGGTGTTCACCAAATGTTTGGCGGTCGTGACTGCTCACCTGAAGTCTAGGATTCCAGGTGTTTCCATATCTAGACGACTGGCTCCTAACTGCCACCTCCAAGCATCTACTATTCCTACAAGCCACAATATCACTGGGCACTTCCTTGGAATCACCTTCAATTGGCCAAAGTCTGTGTTGCTGCCATCTCAGCGATAAGATTCATCGGAGTAGAGATAGACTCAAAGGTCTATCTACCTACAGAAAGGATACAAACCATACAGGCTCAAGTTCGAGCCTTACTTCCCAGATCCAAAGCCCCAGCCAGAATGGTCCTGCAGCTATTGGGATCTATGTCTGCCACGGTTCTTCTAGTTCCCCTAGCAAGGTTGCACATGAGAATTCACCAGTGGCTTCTTTCAACACAGTGGTCCTTTCAGGATCTCCCTCTCAGTCACCTCATATGGATCACGGATACCTGCAAACGGGACCTTCGCTGGTGGCTGGTGCCCTCCAACCTGGATCAGGGACGACCCTTTGTTCCACCTCCTCCTGTGGCCACTTTGACTATGGACGCCTCCCAAATGGGGTGGGGGGGGCATTCCCTGGGCAGGTCAGTCCAAGGCAAATGGCATTCGGAAGAGTCCCTACTTCATATCAACATCTTAGAAATGAGGGTGGTGTTTCTGTCCCTACAAGCCCTTCACGATTACCACCCTCACAACATGTCAGTAGTCTGGTACCTGAACAAGCAGGGAGGGACCAGATCCTACCCCCTTTGCAGAGAGGCCATGAGAGTTTGGGAATGGGCAGTGTCGACCAAACGATTTCTAGTGACGACTCATATCCCTGGCAAGGCCAATGTGATAGCCGACAGACTGAGCAGAACTATCCTCTCTCCACGTGGTCGCTGAACATTACGGTTGCAAATCAGATTTTCAGCAAATGGAATTCCTTGTTCTTCACAACCCCGCTGAATAGTGCAAAAGTTCTTCTCCCTCACTCCGGCTCGGGAGAGCCCTATGGGCGCACTAGCCCCTCCGCTATATGCCTTTCCCCAGTTCCCCTCCTTCCCAGAGTGATCCAAAAGGCGTCTCACTTGGGGAGCAAAATGATCTTAGTTGCCCTTACTGGCCTCGTCAGGTATGGTTCCCCTATCTTCGAAATATGCACTGGACGGTCCATGGTTCCTGGATCAGATCCCAGACCTATTAGTTCATCAGTCGGGACTACTCCACCAGTCCCTCCACACCTTGAAATTAACAGCTTGGCTCCTCCTCTTCCGACTATAGTCAGGAATCATACCTTAGACCCGGAAGTTGTACATATCTTATCTTCGGCCCACAAGTCTGCCACTAAGAAATTGTATTCTAGCAAATGGAAGAGATTTGCTATTTGGGCTCAACTCCGGGGCCTGGATCCCATCACTATTCCCGTATCAGAAGTCCTGAAATTTCTAACTTCCCTATTCAATCAAGGTTCTTCAGTCTCTGCCATCAAGGTTCAATTGGCAGCTATTTCCAACTTTCACGAGTCTATAAACCCACCTTTAATGAGCAACAGATTGTGTAAGACCTTCATGAAAGGTGCTGCCTCTGATTTCTCATCCTGCTCCTCCATGGGATCTCGATGTGGTGTTACGTCTTCCTCCCCTTGAACCGCAGCAAGATGCGATTTGAGATTTCTATCGTGGAAAACTGCATTTCTGGTTCTTCTGCCAGAAGGGTTTCAGAGCTTCAAGCTTTGTCTGTAAAACCTCCGTACCTGGTTTTTCACAAAGATAGAGTATCTCTCAGGCCAAATCCATCCTTTGTCCCTAAGGTTTGTTCCAGTTTTTGCCTACAACAGTCATTAGAACTTCCAGTTTTCTTTCCAAAGTACTCAAACAAAGCGAAATACATATTCCACACATTAGATGTCCACAGGCAATTGCGTTTTTATTTAGATAGGACCAAACAAACAAGGAAAACAGATCAATTGTTTGTATCCTTTTCGGATAATAAATTGGGCAAAGCTGTCACAAAGGTCACTATTGCCAAATGGATCAGGGACTGTATTAGTCAAGCTTATTCCTCTTCTAATAAAGAGCTTACGACCTCTGTCAAAGCTCATTCTACAACTATGGCTACTTCAATAGCATTCCATTCTAAGCTTGCCATTAGTGACATTTGGTCTTCCTGCACACTTTCATTTCTCACTACAAATTGGATGTGGCATCTCGCTTCATTTGGTTCTACAGTGCTCAGTGTTTTCCAGTGAGCCACCCAGGATTTAGGTGCTAGGGGCTGTCCCATCAGTACAGAATGTAGGCGAGATAGGATCACATAACATCTTTTAGTTATGTACTTACCATAACTTTAGATGTTTGGGATCCATCTCTACATTCTCCCTCCTTCCCCCTTTCTTGGAGATCAGAAGAGATCAGAAGGTCCGAATCCTGTTGTTTTATCTTGAAACATCTGGCAATGTTATATAAACAAGTTATGTATGTGTGCATGAATGCGGACAAACAAGATCTGGGGGATTAGTGGTGGTGCATCCTGGGATAGAAAATAGCTCAGCCAA
>NC_056744.1:749826461-749903961 GCF_019279795.1 Protopterus annectens
CTGGTTTTCATCCATCGGTCATCTCAGTTTTCGATCTTCTGGTGTTGGTGTTCTCATCGTCGGCGTTGTCAGCTTTCGGCGTTGTCAGGTAGACCCATGTGGGTATGTTTTTGAAATGTCCCTACTTTGGCAAAGTTGTTAATTTTGTTTCTGTAATGAAGGGGTGTGTGTGTGTGTGTGTGTGTGGGTGTGTGTGTCTGTGTGTGTGTGTGTGTGTGTGTGTGTGTGTGTGTGTGTGTGTGTGTGTGTGTGTGTGTGTGTGTGTGTGTGTGTGTGTGTGTGTGTGTGTGTGTGTGTGTGTGTGTGTGCCTGTGTGTGTGTAGTTATCTGTGTAAGTATGTCTGAGGTGCTTACTTTTAGAGGTCAAGGGTTTGCTCTGCAAGAATAGTGTAGTGGATGCAACTAACTTTCTTGAAAATGGTGTGACTCATAAAGATGTTCATATTTGTCATCATCTGGTCAGCTCATGGCAGTCAGGTGCATTCAGTGGTCAATAGAGATTATGTACCACCACTTTTCAGATATTACTTCTTCAACAAAATCTAAGTGCGCATAAATGTCATATTTATGCAAATATATCATGCATTAGCGCTGTGGAACAGCATTTTCCTGTCCAAATCAGCACATGAGGCAGAAATGACTTTTGATCCAAATAGGATTTACAGCAAGTGAAAAAATGTAATACTACTGTTATGGCAAATTATGAATATATGCAGGAGTGTCCCTAGGTCAACTGGTGCCCTAGGTAAAAGGGCTCCATGGCACCCTCCACCACACTACCTGGTGCCCCCATCCTGGTCTACCTACACCAAATAAATACTGGAAAAGTGCCCCTGCTAGACCGGTGCCCTAGGCGGCCACCTAGTTGGCCTATGCCTAAGGCCGGCTATGAATATATGCTATATTAATATTTATGCTAATAATTTGAGCAAGACAGAGTTGCTGTTGCTTTGTGGTATTAATTTAAAGCTCACATAATGCTGGAAAAATTCTGAATGTCTGTCTGATTACAACTGCTTTACAGATATTTGCATTACTTTAGCAGTAAAATATGCAAATATGCATAAACATTATGTCCACATAGTAGCATGGTGGAATAGCAGCACTACACAGGGCTGTTCAGCACAAAGGTCAGGAATGTTTTGTGATCCAAATATGGTGTTATTCTTTAGACAATGTCAGTCCCCAAAAGCTTTCAACATAGCAAAACAGAATCTAACTAACATAAAAAGGTACTGCTGTTCAGCACTAGGTGCGTCTATAAAAAAAAAGCTCCTCTCTCTACCTACAAGTGCTCCTTTCCAGGGAAACATTGATATATGCACCACATGAAGACCTGATTCAAGACCATCAAGAGCAACCCAGCAGTGTAGTGTTTCAATGTCTAACTCAGCCCTTAACACTTACCTAACTAGTGAGTTTCTATATCTTAAGTTAAACACTATTCTCCTAAGAGACTTCAACTACCCCTTCATTAACTGGGGATATATATTCCCTTTAACATGTATGCCTAGAGATTTATGGACTTCATCAATACAAACTTTGTGGATCAGTTAGTTTGCTCCCCAACCAGGGGCAATAAAATCCTGGAATTGGTCCTCACCAATATTGGACAGCTCTGCTTCCTGCTAATTATAACTTCTTCCCTGTTCAACATGGACTGCAAATCAATAACATTTACTCTAAGACTGAAGTAAGAAGCATCCTATTATACCTCAATAGTTAGAGATCATACCAAGGCTAACTTACTGAAACTGAGTGATGAACTGGCTAAATTCAACACCCCCTTCTAACTTGATGACCCCACTGTATATCCAGAATCTTTTATTAAAAAAAAAAAAAAACTGTGAACATGTGAATATCTGCATAGATGCATCTGTCTACTCCGAGGTAAATACAGAGCCAAATTCAAAAATAAATCCTTGTGGTGGAACCTACATATAAATAGGTTCTATAATAAAAGAAAACCATTCATTGCATGTGAAAATAAATATAACTTTCAAGATGCCAAAAAAGCTGTTGCTAAAAGTAATAGGGAATTCCGGACTCTGTTCAAGTCAACTAAAGCCAGATATGAGGCAAAAATAGCCAATCAGGCAAAGGACAACTGCAAAACCTTCTTTATATTTGTTAGAAACCTTAGAAACAATGCTTAGCACTGCACACACCTAATAGTAAATGATATCACATGCTCATAGGTTCATAGGTTCATAGGTTGGTACTAGGCTACTGGCCCTAGGGCCTATACAAGCCTAGCCATAGCAATTCCCTGGCTATTTCTTCCCACACTATTTACTTCCCTGGACCCCTGTCTAGCAGGGTGACTGACGTGATCCCCGGGGTGAATTTCCTTTCTCCCATCCAATCATCAAGGTTCCTTTTGAAGAGGGCCAAAGAGGCGCTCTGCTTGACATGTATGGGCGGTCTATTCCAGAGTCTGGGGAATCTCTGGGTCAGGAAACTATCCCTCCAGCATATTTTGTTTATTGTGATGACAAGGTTTAGATCCCTAGAGTGGGTGGCTCTGAGGAATTGGGATTTCTTTAAGTGTAGCATGTCCAACAGCTCTGGGTTTGACATGACCTTGTATGTTAAGCAGAGATCGCCTCGGAGTAGACGATATATGGCAGAGTATAGCTGGAGTTTTTTAAGGCAGTCAGCATAAGGCATCTGCTTTAGGCCTGTGATTCTTTTAGTGAGGTATTTCTGCGGCCTTTCCAGTTGTTGCAGATGTCTTGAGAGGTACATACCAAATGGGGCGCTGTATTCTATAATGGATCTAATGAGGGATGAGTACAGTGGGACAATGACCTCCTTTTTCTGGATGAAAAGCCCTTAGTGATGAGGTGTGCCACATAGAAGGATTTCCTGACTGTTGTAGCAATGTGGTTATTGAAGGTGAGACCACTGTCCACCTGTGTCCCTAAGTCTCTTATCACATTTTCAGTGTTTAGTGTACTGCCACCTATGTGGTAATTCATGGGTACATGTTTTTTCCCAAAGGGGATAACTATACATTTCTTGGCCTTGAGCTTGAGCCCATGGCTCTGGCACCAAACATCTGTTTCTGTAAGGCCCTTTTGTAGAGTATCAACATCATTTGGAGATTCAGTAATGGCTCCCAGTTTGCAGTCATCTGCAAACTTTGTTAGCCAGAGTCCCTTAGTGTTGGCCTGTACTTCAGAGAAGTAGATGCCAAACAAGAGAGGTCCCAGGACTGAACCCTGAGGTACTCCACTTGTCACTTGTCTGGAGCTAGATTTGGAGTCAGCTACTTTTACAGTGAGTTCTGTCAGTAAGCCAGTTGGCAACCCATCAAGTTATGTCGGGATTAATGCCCAGCTTAGTAAGTTTATCTATGATTCCAGAGTGGGGGATGGTGTCAAAGGCCTTGGCAAGGTCCAGATAGGCTGTGTGGACTGTCTTACCCTTGTCCACGGCTCTGGAGACTGATTCAAATAAGTCAATCAGGTTCAGGAGACAAGATCGGCCCTTCATGAACCCAAACTGGATGGGTTCCAGTGTTTTAAGGTTGCCATTGTCTTTGTTTATATAGACCCAGACGACATAGCCAATCTACTAATGGATAAATTTAGTTTTGTAACTTTACCACACACCCCCCCCGCATTCCCAGGTCTCATACTTGTATCCAGACATCGCCTTCAAATCTCCCATGAACAAGTCCTCAAGGTACTATCCAAGGCCAAGAACACCCCTTCTATGGGACTGGATAACATACCAGGCTGCTTAATGACTGGCCTGAAACAGGACCTGTCTAATGTTCTACAGAGGGTACTCAGTGTCAGTCTCCAAATATGCTTTGTGCTGAATGAGTGGAGGGCAACAATTGTCACCCTGTTGCACAAAGGTGGAGCATAAAGGGACTCAGGAAATTATAGAGCAATAAGTTTGGCCAGTCTCATCTGTAAGGCTATGGAAAGGATCATTATGGAATTAATAAACAAGGACAAGTCAGTTTGGATTTGTCAAGGACAGATCCTACCTACTTAATCTGACTGACTTTGAGAAGGCTACTGAAGTAATGGATGATGGCAAATAAGTACAAACCATGTATCTAGACTTCACAAATGCACTCAACAGGATACCACACTCAGGTATTGTAGTTAAACTGTCTCAGCTAGATGTTAATCCCTATGTAAGTCATTAAATAGCAAATTAGCTCAAAAACAGAACCAAAGAAATCAAGGTGGGCTGTTCTCCATCCTCCAAAAGACCTGTCACTGGTGGTGTACCATTGGGTTCAGTTCTTGGGCCACTCCACTTTGGTATTTACTTCTTGGAGGTCAAAACCACTGCTAAGGTTTATAGTTGACTCTTGGAAGGCTTTTGGCCAAGGTGTTAAGTCCTTTTAATAAAGCAGGTTTTACAGCGTGGTCAAGTTATTATTTTATAATTGACCATGTTTGCAGATGACTGTAAACCTGGTGACATCATAATTTCTCCAGGGAGTTCCAGAGTGGCCTTTCTGAAACCAATACTCAGTGTCAAAGCCATAGACTAAAACTAAATGTCAAGAAATGTGTAATAGTATCCCTCAGCAAAAAGACTTGTTTGGAAGTTGTTTTAGAGGATTAAGGAGTTGATAATGAGCTGTTTACTGTAGTCCAGTGGTGCAAGGTTTGATTACCTCAGCCTCCATTGTCTAACCGTGTGACTCAGCAAGTCACTTAACCAGACACCACTCCTGGGCTGTGTGTGTAAAAAGGTCTATGGAAATCAGTGCTCTACCTGGAATACAAATAAAACAAAATAAAATAAAGCAAGAAGTCTCTGGTAACTTTCCCATTGACAAGACATCCTTGAAAACTGATCAAGTAGTCAGGGGCCTGGGAACTTCTGTAGACAAAGAACTGCCCCTTGACTACAACATAACAATTATTGTAAGACAGTCTTTTTCACTGCACAGCTTATTGCTAAGGGTATGGTGTCCAGGTCCGAGGATGTGATTATTCTACTATATTTCACATTCATCAGGATGCTTTTTGAGTATAATGCTCACTTTGGTATTTACCTATCCAAATATTTGACATAACTCAAATGATCACACCACTTTCTTGCTAAGAAAATCAAGGGCTTGAATCACAAAAGCTACACTGACAGTCTCATAGCTTTGTCCCTCTTCTTGGTATGAATACTAAGGAGTGATCTTTTCCATGAATGCATTGCTTCTACTGACCCCTTCCTTTCATATCTTCTGCACATCCACAAGTCCAGTAGTGGTAGAAATACCTGTTGAAGATATCCTAATCTCTTCTTTAACTTAAATAGAATATAGGTTTATAGGTTCATAGGTTTATACTAGGGTAAAGACCACAAAGGCTTTTATAAGCCTAGTCATACAGCCTAACCTAATCGTATCCCTATGCATCATTGGCATTTATTGGGGGGGGGTATGTTAGGAAGTTTTTAGAGGTTATGCGTCAGGGGGGTGTTAGTTTGGGCATCACTGTCTGCCTCTGTCTATCATAGACAAGGGGACCAGATCCAAGGTGAATTTTCAATTCCCCATTCATTGATCAAGGTTATGCTTAAATAAAGTTAAGGATGGACTCTTCTTCACATGGATGGAGAGAGGGAACATTCCAGAGCATGAGGATCCTCTGAGACACATATTTGTCTGATTTTCTTTCAGTCCTGGCAAAATGTTGGTCAAATGCCAGATTACTGTCTACATATGCTCCCAGATCCCTGGCTACTAGGTCAACTTTTAGGGTTGTCTTATCGATGGAGTAATAAGCCTGAGTGGCAGTTTTCATAAAGCCACTATAATGCATTTCTTAACATTGAGTTTTAATCCCTGACTTTGGCACCAGTCATTTGTCTGTGTTAGACCCTCTAGTAAGATTTTTGTGTCATGGAGGGAATTTATGATACCTCTCAGTTTGTATTCATTTGCGAACTCGGTCTGTCAAAGACCCTTGAAATTAACTTTTACCTATGAGAATTAAATGCCAAGTAGGAGCAGTCCAAGAATGGAGACCTGAGGCAGCCCAGTGGTGACCAGTCTCTTAGTGGAGGTGGTCTCAGCAATCCTGACTTCCTGAGTTGTGTCAGTGAGTCAGCTTGCAATCTAGTGAGTTATGTATGTGTTTATGCCCAGTTTGGTGAGTTTGTCAACTATACATAAGTGGTTATTGTATCAAACGCCTTAGTCAGGTCCATTTAGGTGGTATGCACTGTTTTCCTCTCATCCATTGTTTTGGTGACCTTCTTAAAGAATTAACCAGATTTAGTAAGCATGACCTTACCTTGACAAAGCCAGACTGGGTTGGGTCAAGTGTCTGAAGGTTGCCTGTGCCTTAGTTGATCATTTCCATGATAATTTATTCCATGGCTTTGCATGTTAGACTAATCAGATTAATGGGCCTGTAGTTCCCTGGGTCAGTTGATGGCCCACCTTTAAGAAGTGGGATAATTATTGCAGTACAAATAACCAGGAACTGAGCACAAGGCCAGATAAAAATCTACAGAACTGGTCAGGTAAGGAAATGAACGCAACCAGAGAAAAATCAAGCCATTTATTAAAACACTTCATAGTAAAATCAAAAATTCACATGTACAAAATAAAGATTTAGCACTTTTGTCAGGTTATAACTAAGACTTCTTCCGAAATAACTATTTGCTATAAAACAACATTTTAAATTAACCTTCAAGCAAGTCATATGGTCTAAACAAACCAATAATATTATCCCTAACAAAGTATCTAGTTAAAAAGACAGCTTCAAAAATATGAATGCAACAAAGTAACAAATTGCTATATACATAAATTACGTCAGTTCATTAATATAAAATTGTGAAACTACACTTTGTAGGAAATCTGTCTCAAAAAACTTAAAATAGAAACATGATCATTCAGGCCAGGATAAACCTTGGCATTAAGCTTGATTTGCAGTCCTCCGCTCTCATGGTACAAAACCTGTTTTGAGGCTATAGCTGAAAAGCGACTCAAGTGGTCCTGACAGGTCATGTTTCAAGCTATTTAGGAAGCATCCTGGGATACTGTTCGGACCCATTAAAGCAGTGTTTTTGTCCTTAATGAGTGATGCCAAGACCTGCTCTTGGATCATGTAGCCCAAACAGGTATGACCCTAGCCCTGAATAGCATCCTGCCATCACCCAGAATGATACCACAGTATAAGGACAAAATGATTGACTTCAATAATTGGCTAAGCTTCTGGTGTCATTCAAAGAGGATCCAGTATCTGTCTGCCTGGGACGACATGATTGATAAACCACGATACTTAGCAAGAGATGGTTTGCACCTGTCGCCCCTGGGATTCAGGTTACTGGCTAAGGCCCATGCCACCCCTATAGTGCCTTTTTTAGGCAAGGTTCAAAGGACAAAACTACCACTGTAATGGGTACAAGCAAGCAAAATCTGAAGGTAATGCTACTCAATGCTAGAAGTCTAAACCTCAAGATGCACTCTCTTGAGGCTCTTCTAAAAATGGAAAACATCGATATCTGTGCAGTAACTGAGACCTGGTTCAAAGCTCCAGAGAGCACCCCTGCAATACCAGGCTACAACTCATACCACACTTTTCGTACACCAAACCAGGACCAAAACACTAAAGGTGGAGGAGTGTCCATATTCACCAAGGATATTCACACCTCCAGACTGGTTGCCCAACACAATGCATCTGAAATTCTCCAGGTGCAACTAACAGTAGGTAAGACTGCAATACAAATTGTAGCTTGCTACAGATTCCCCGCCATCCCCCAAAATTCTCACTACACCTTTCTAACATACTGGAAATATTAATATACAACCAAACACCCTAATACTGGGTGATTTCAACTACTCTGCCATTAACTGGGAAAACTACTCCTGTACCAACACCTTTGCTCAATGGTTCTTGGAATTCATAAATTCCAATGCCCCAGAGCAATAAATTCATAGTCCCACCAGGGGTACCAATATTCTAGACCTGGTCATTACCAACATGGGAGATTGATGCTCTACACCAGTGATGACCCCCTCATTGGGCAGATCAGACCATAAGCTAATCACCCTTGACATCCACATCCCACCCCCACCCCCTTTAAGGAAACCTCCGTAAAAAACTTCTCGGAAGCCAACTTCATGCTTCTCAAGTCAGGTGTAACAAACCTCATGACACCCATGCAGAACTGGAAGTTCAACTGCTGAATCCTGCAATAAGGTGCTGTATAAGCACATTCAATTGTGCATGGACCGAGCCGTACCAAATAGAACCAAGACGCTGTCCTCTAAAAAAGGAAGCTAATCTGGGGGTCCCCTGCCTTAAACAAGATGTACAACAGAAGGAAGAAACTGTTGCAGAAAAGAGGAAGAACCCAGGATTTAAAAAACTCCCTCACCAGCCTCAGTAGAAAGCTGAGATCCCTCATAAAATCTTCAAAAGCTAGTTACGAAAATAAAATTGCCAAAGATTCCAAAGAGAACCTCAAGGCATTCTATAGCTATGTCAAGAATCTAAATGTCAATACTCAGATCTGCTATGAGCTACAGCAGAATGGCACTAGATATACTGATCCCAAGGATATTGCCAATATCCTGGCAGATAGATTTAGTGGCAACTTCACACCCCTCTCACCCCCTAAAGGGCCCATCTCAATACTGAAAGAATACCATATTCCAGTAATCACAGCCACTCAGGAAAATAACGCACTCTCTAAAGCCAAGAATACAGCATCCATGGGACCAGATGACATCCCGGGCTGTGTGCTGCATTAACTACAAAATAAACTGGCACCTCACCTATGTGTCATGTTTAATCATAGCCTCACCTCAGGCTTCATGCCCACAGAGTGGTGCACAGCTACAGTCATCCCACTCCACAAGGGGGGATCTACTTTGGATCCTGGGAACTGACGTCCCATCAGCCTGATGTGCAAGGCCATGGAATGTATTATCATAGAACTTATAAGCAAAGACATTGGCAACCTTCAAACACTGGACCCCACCCAGTTTGGTTCATGAAGGGCCGATCTTGCCTTTTGAATCTGATCAACTTCTTCAAATCAGTCCACAGAGCTGTGGACGAGGGTAAGGTGGTTCACACAGCCTACTTGGACCTCGCCAAGGCTTTCAATACTATCCCCCACTCTGGAATCATCGATAAACTTACTAAGCTGGACATTAATCCCTATGTCACTTGATGGGTTGCAAACTGGCTTACTGACAGAACACACACTGTAAAAGTAGCTGACTCCAAATCCAGCTTCTGACAAGTGACAAGTGGTGTACTGCAGGGTTCTGTCCTGGGACCACTCTTGTGTGGCATTTACTTCTCTGAAGTACAGGCCAACACTAAGGGACTCTGGCTTACAAAGTTCACAGATAAGCTGGGAGCCATTATTGAATCCCCAAATGATATGGATATACTACAAAAGGGGCTTACCAAAACAGATGCCTGGTGCCAGAGCCATGGGCTCAAGCTAAATGCCAAAAAATGTATAGTTGTCCTCTTTGGGAAAAAACACATACCTGTGAACTGCCACATAGGTGGCAGTACACTAAACACTGAAAGTGTGATAAGAGACCTAGGGACACAGGTGGACATTGGTCTCACCTTTCATAACCACATAGCCGCAACAGTTAGAAAATCCTTCTACGTGGCACACCTCATCACTAAGGGCTTTTCATCCAGAAAAAAGGAAGTCATTGTCCCTCTGTACTCATCCCTCATTAGACCCATTATAGAATACAATGCCCCATTTGGTATGTACCTCACAAGACATCTGCAACAACTAGAAAGGCCACAGAAGTACCTCACAAAAAGAATCACAGACCTAAAGCAGATACCTTATGCTGACCATCTAAAGAAACTCCAGCTATACTCTGTTGCATATCGCCTACTCAGAGGCGATCTCTGCCTAACATACAAGGCCATGTCAAACCCAGAGTTGTTGGACATGCTACACTTAAAGAAATCCCAATCCTGCCGAGCCACATGCTCTAGGGATCTTAACCTTTTCATCACGATGAATAGAACATGCTGGAAGGATAGGTTCCTGACCCAGAGACTCCCCATACTCTGGACAGGCTGCCCATACATGCCAGACAGAGTGTCTCAATGGCCCTCTTCAAGAGGAACCTTGATGACTGGATGAGAGATAGGAAATTCACCCCGTGGATCACATCAGTAGTCCTGCTAGACAGGGGTCCAGGAAACTAAATATTTGTGGGAAGCAATAACCAGGGAATTGTTATGGCTGGGCTTGTATAGGCCCTAGGGCCAATAGCCTAGAATCTACCTATGAACCTATCAACCTAATAGTTGGAGATGTTGTGCTAGTAGGTATTTCATGGGGGAAGTCAGAGGTGAAGTTTGAGCTGAATATGTTATCCATACTGGAGTGAAAGCTATGTTACACAGAGAGTACCACTTGTCTGGAAATATTATCCTCTTCACATAAAGCACAGTATGTCTCTTACTCTGTTCAAGTACAATCTGGATGAATGGATGGGCAAGTACAAGTTCACCCCTAGTTTAGCTCCATTGTCCCTTATGGGTAGGGGTAACATGTAAATGTCTGCCCAGCTCTGGGTTTTTCATACTTAAAATACAAAGGGCTCTGGGTCACTCATACTTAAAACTGGGGCTAACAAACTTCTGAAGAATGCATAACTATGTTTCTGAAGATCCTCAGAGATCAATAGACCAGTCAGTACCTATGAATCTTTGAATCTATGAGGTCATCTATGCCTGTCCATGACAGTTCTGCATCAATTTTGCTTAGTGTTGTCCGGCTTGTACATGGAAGCCTATCAGTCACATTGGCAGGGGCAATACTTTCTTTGCAGAGGTCACACACACAGCACATGGAAAAAGTGAGTTGACGGCTGATACCATCATGACTCCTATTCAGGCTCTCACCCTGGGCATCATTCCACTGATATGCAGGTCGGTGGTGATTCAGACAAAAACAGATGTCACTCATTCCATGTCAGAGTTAATCAGTTTGATGTATTGCACATGAAAGGGCATAAAGGATGTCCTACAATTTCTGCACATTGACCATTAACATGGTATATAGGAACCCGCAGTATGCATGACTCCACTGTGGGTATACCCAGACAGTCAGTGAGGGTCATGTAGTTCCACAAAATCCATTCCATCTTGAAGTGTCCTATGTGCAGCTCCCACAGTGAGGCTGCTTGCATGGCTGTTGCCATCCACAGTGTACCACCTCCACCTGTTGTGACACACAAGATGTCATAGACACACTGACAAAGTGCTACACTATTTATTGCACAGAAGAGCCTCCTATCTAGACTGTCAAGCCAGCATCTCCCCACTAGAAGTCAACTGTATCCCTAGACAGTGTGATACCCATTTCCTATCAACCACCAACCTACGTGCCTAGCTACGACATCCACCCATCCACCTGTATTAGTGTAGCTGCACAGTGCCACTGTGTGTACCACTCCTCCTACTCAAATAATGATGACTGTGCTCTGCCCACCCCTCAGACTTGCATGTGTTAATTAATATCTGGTGCACAGCTTGGCCAGTCAATGCACTGTGATGCATAGACTGGGTATAGTATTGCATTCATCAGTTTTTATTATATGTTGTATCTGTCATGGTCCATAGTTGTGGACCAGATGCCACCTTTGCCAGTGCTGCTGTGTATTACACCCACCTCATCCTTACATGATTTTCCAGTGTGTTGCCAATTCTTTCAATGAATACTCATTAAGTTCATTCTCAGCTTGTGGCTCCAGTCTGCTTGAGACACCAATGATGTAACAATGCTGTAATTGTTTATATAGAACCATGCTGTGCAGCATGGCACAGACAATATATATCACGATGCAGATCTCCAGAGTGTACTGCAGTGTATCAAGACAGTTATATAGGCAACAGAAGCCAGGCCTTCAGCACTTTGAACAATCCTCAATGACATTGGAGGTCTGCACTAGTGCAGTGTTGTATGTTGGCTTCAAATAAGTGTCATAAGCCATGACTCCAAGGAATATCCTGCATCACCTGAAACACATAGTGGTGGACAGCATTATAAATGGACTGTGTTCTACAATCTTGCAGGCATGTTTTCTCAACCTAGGTAGGGGAGGGTACTGTGTGTACCAACTAATTAGATGGCCCTGTGGAAAATAACTCCAGACAAACTGCTGGTATAAGTTGCACATGTGCCAGATGTGGGAATCATAGGAACTGTATAGATGGCATACACAGGCATTGTAAATAATACCCAGGGCATTGCATACCATATGGCAGTTAATGGTGTGAGTGTCCTTGCAAATGATGTAACAGATGCTGTGTGGAGCATGTGGGACCTTAATAGCAAAGTGGGTGCAGTTATTGGCTCCAAAAACCTTACAGCAATAGGCTAGGTCAGAGAATACCCCAGTAGTGGTGTTTGTCTCCTCTGCTGTCTGTGAAAGCCACATATGCTCCTCGACAGGCATCATGTCGTGGAACTGGTATAGAATTCATTATGTTGAGGCTGGCAAAAGTCCTGTGTCCCACGTCAGATTCCATTTACCAAACTAGGTATTCCATCTGTCCATAATAATTCATTGAGGATGGCACATGTCTACAAGGTCCTGTATGGTATCTTTGTTTACATGTGTGGTGGTCAGTTATAGCACTCTTGTGGAGGTGATGGTAGGTCAGTCACTGCTGGTCCCATCTGCAACACAGTGGGTGTTGATGTGCAATATCACAGCCACTGACTGTGACAGCAGCCATTAACAAATGCCATTTAGTTAGTATAGATGCTGTTCCTAGCACGACCCTGTTCAGAGAGAAATGTCAGTTTTCAGTATAGCTGTTCACTGCAGCTCATTTCTCTGTTTTTATCCATTTCTGAATGTTCGGGATCATCATTTGCAGACACAAGAGCTCTCATTTCCTTAATGTCTGTCATATGGATGTCATTGTACTGTAATGTACATATGATGCATACTGTATTATACCATGACCCCCCCCCCAAAACGTGCACGCTGATTGGCCAGCGTGCACATTGTAAATCGAGTTATACTAATGGAAAAAGGTCCGGTCGCCCGGACTGTTTTCCATTAGTATAACTCTACTTTTAAAACACTGCCTCGCTATGTTAAATGGGTTTAACATAGCGAGACAGCTTTAAAATAAGCAGTGCTTATTTTAAAGCTGCCTCGCTATGCTAAACCCATTTAACATAGCGAGACAGGTTTTAAAAAAAAAGCAATGGAGAAAGCAAGATCTCCGTTGCTTTTTACTGTTTCGCTATGTTAAATGGGTTTAACATAGCGAAAACAAAAAAAAGCAACGGAGATCTTGCTTTCCGTTGCCCACAGTTCTGATGTACTGCACAGGCGCGCAGTACATCAGAACTGTCGTGGATGCCAGACATCTGCGGAAGGGCAGTAAACAGGCATTATACTATGCCATTATTTAAGAAAAGTAATAGTTTCTTTTCTTAAATAATGTCATGTATAATAGCAATAACCACTTCTGGGTGTGGGTAATGCTGTATTTACCCACGGTTGGCTTTGTTTGGTCTCGGGCTTCGCCCTCGGGACCAAACCACGCCAACCGTGGGTAAATCCAGCATTACCCACACCCAGGCGTGGGTTATTGCTATAATATTTACTCCACTAAATGAGTCTAAATCATATCTTGCCATCATGTTACCACTCATCATACTATTTCACCTAACAAAATCTACTATATTTTTAATACATCCTACAGTCTTTAATGGGTATAAATTATATTATCTATTACTGTTTTAATTTTGATTTCTTTGAAAATGTTTTGCATTAAAGCAAGTAGACAATCTTTCCTCAGATAAAAACATTATTAATAAATAGAACAGAAAACTTTTAGGTTTTATGTAGTTCAAGTATTATATGTCCATTGTAAAAAGAACACATTGTCTAGTGTACATTCAGTATAAATTTTGTTTATATTTCTTTAAAGAAAAGTAATTTGCTTTTCAGGTTCTTTCCCTGCACTTTCAGTTTTTTAAATGTTATTATTGTAAACAACCAAAAGCAAAAACAATTCACTATAAACTAGCTTAAAAAAAGCATAAATAAACCAGAAAGAATGCCAGTGGGCAAAATTGTGCCGATGACACCCAAGATGTGTAAAGTTAATAGCTTTAATTTACTTATTTAGTGCTTTTGTCCTTTCATATAATATGGACTTCATCCTTGGTGTAATTTTGCCCACTGGTGTTCTTTCTGGTTTATTATTTTATAGGACAGATCATTGCGACTCCATCCCTGATAAGCAGATGCTAGAGTCATTTACAAGAAACCTGCAGAATGCAGCATAAGAACAACTACCACTGCATCTATTGGTAGCAGCTCACAGGCTGGGGTGAGCAGAATCTCATGACCTACTCCTGCAGCATTGGTGAGCTTTTCCATAAAGATAAGTCTAAAGCAAGAGTGACCATCAAAACAGAAAGTCCCAAAATGATAACTCTCTTTGCAATCAATGCAAATTTCACTGACTTTATTTCTTTGCAGTAAGTATACATATTCATATAATTCTTCTGTGGTCTAGGCAGAAAGCTTCTCTGTTCTTTACTATTGCAAAGCCTTTCCTGGCTTTAGTTTTGTTTGAATAAATTTAGGGTGTATAACTGCTGCTTGCCTTACTTCCTAGAAATCAGAAGCATTTAGCAGTCATACACACTGTAAGCTATGCAGTTTCTAAAAGGCAGTGCCTGAACTTGTAGAAAGAGAATGTCTGATTTGTAAAGCTGAATAACCAATGAAAGCAGGAGTAGTAGGAGTGTTACTAGCATTCCTTGCTTGTGATAATAATGAGTGCTTAAAATGTTTAGTTTTTCAATTAGAAAAGTGAATGCTTTGGGGGATTCAGATGTAGAATAATGCTTGATGCCTCCTGGGTGATGTCAGATGTCTGTTTTCTGGGACTGGAAGCTATTTTCCTAGGAATGACAATATTCTCATTATACAGCATAAAAATAATAGCTACTTAAACACTGTCTGGTATTCATAGTCCATGTCTTCACAAATGCAGTTATGTGCAGATAATGGTGATGCATGGATATATAAATAAGGACAATGAAAAGCAGGTGTGATGAATACAGAAAAGCAAAGCAATTTCTGTTTTCACACCCACTTTCCATAAAAATGTAAATGTTTTTGTAAATGCAAATTATTTCATGGAATCATAAGTGGTATATGCAGTGGCATATTGTGCGCAAGAGGGGCTTAGCACAGTCTAGCTCAAAGCATTTTATAAAAGCTGCAAACTGTGGAGCAGCTAAGAGTTTTTATTTTTTTTAAAAAGGAAAGGGTTTATAACTTTTTCATATAGGGTTATCCTTTTGTGGATACGCTGATAGTTTCATGAAGGAATAGAAAGGGAGTGATAGGACAAATTGAAAAAAAGGAGAGAAAAATAAAGTGGTGAACATACAAGGGAAATAAGTAGGTTTGAGGTAGTGGAGGTCGGAGAGGATAGATGGCAAGTTTTTGTCAGGGGACAGACCCTCCCCCCATTTTAATCACATTTTTTGTAAGAAGGAATTGTGGGCAGGAAATAAGGAAGAGGGTAAGGAGAAATGGCAAGAGAAGAAGGGCTGAGGAAGTGCCGCCTGTAATCCCAGTCCACAGTGCCTCAAACATGTCCACTGCCAGATAGTGTTGCAGTGAGTGAAGGACCCTGATGTTGAGGAAGTAGGGGCCTGTGTTAGAGTGGTTGTCGGCAGCAACTGGGTGAGCATATCTTCTACAATCTGGAAAGAGGCCACAATTGGCTGAATTATCCTGTCCACTACCTCTACCAGTATGGCTATGTCTTCATCCAAATTCCTAAGCCCCCTTTCTATGAAACTTGCCAGGCTTCCACATGCAGGAGTGCATGAAGGACCAGCAACTCCACTCCAACCCTGCGAGCACATCCCTGGATGGGCAGAGGGTGATCTGTTCCTAGCCTTGGAGTTTTATGCCTGATCTGCTCTGAGAGATTTGAAAACCTGTATAAAAGAAGAAAAAAAAAGGGAGAGAAGCAAAATAACATAGGACAAAGAAATGCATAAGCAAAATAAGAAAAAAGAGAAAAAAAGTGCAGAAAGAGACAAAACAAATAAAGCACAATAAATCCATGCAATACTGTATTAATGCAATGTAATAACACAACAAAACACTGCAAAAGAATATCTTATTTAAAGTACATTTGTGTATGGGAAGTTCTTATGCTCACAACTGGGGGTAGTGACTGGGGAAGTGCTTATATACCTGGGAAGAAAGTAGTTCTTATGCATACTTGTGATTAATTGAAATGGCATGGAGTTTTGTCTTTCTGAAGGGCTGTGTTTTTAAATTATGTACTATACAGAGTTTACAAAGCCGCGGTGGTGCAGTGGTAGCATTGTTGCCTCACAGCAAGAGGTTCTCCCATTTGATTCTCTGCTGGAACGCCTTCTGTGTGGAGTCTGCATGTCCTCCCAGTGGTTGAGTAGCATTTGAAAGACATGTGTAGAATGGGCGTGCCTTGGTTGAAGGTTGGGCATCGAGCTGGCACCTCAGTACCCGTAAAAAATCTACTGACAATCATTAGCAGACCGGAGTTTTGCTGTGGTGACCCCTAACCAGGAAAAGCCGAAAGAAAAACAGCAACTTTACAGAGTTTACAGTACCCAGAAAAGAAGAAATCAAAATCATTAATTATTGCAGTTAATCACAGTAGCAAATCAGAGTATAATACATTTATCTTGATCAGTGAAATCTTTAGCTGGATTTCTTTCAGCTTCACAGTTATAACAGCAACACTGTCTACAGGAATCCTACTAAAATCAGTTTTAAAAACATTGCTTTATTACTGCTTGTGCTATCCTGAATTCTGTATAATAATTTGTACTATGTGCAGTTACATAAAAATACCTTTTGTACACCTGTTATACTTAACATAAGACTCAAACAGTCGTTGTGTTCATCTGTTCAGTTATTGGCTATTGTACTGTATTTCTTCCTGAGATATAAGTAAAAGAGAGAAGGATAATCTTTTTAATCTGTATTTGAATATTCTATATATAAACAAAAGTATGTCTTATATTCTCTGTAAGCATTTATTTCTCTTTTTCTTTCCCATTTTAATTGTTGTAAGCATACGCGTGTGTATTATTACAAAATATTACTTAAACATTGTATTAAATTATGGAGGATAGTAGATAAATATGGAAATAAGTCCTGCTTTTTGTTTAAAAAAAATGCATGCAACACTCTGGAATACCTGAATCATAAAGGGTGAGATGCATCAATTCAAGGTGTGCACTTCCTATTCTGCAGACCTCCGTCTGATGTATAGTAAGTAATAATGAAATAAAACAGCATGTTCTCTGAAAACTTCTGTGCTGCTCATTCTTTTACCAAAGTTACCCCCACTCCCCTCTCCCTTCAGGCATTCTAACCAGGGTGTGGTGAGTCTCATTTTGGCCATGTTGTATGTGCAGCTAGAACTATGTTTGAACAAACAAATAAGTTAAACAGTTGTTTTTACTTATAGATAAAAATCTCTCTTTATGTTATATTAATTTTTTACAACTTTTTCCCTGCAATGGTAAACAATTCTTTAAACCTTTAGCTGCAAAGTCTGTTTCAGAATTGTATTATATTTGGTCAGCATTACTGAAGTTTGAACATTTCCACAAGATTTACTGAGTTACCTATACAGATTATTATTCTGATACTTTTTACTGGCATTTCTATTTATTACTTTTACCTGTTAACATGTACTATTACTTTTCAGCTTTCTACAAAAGATGGATATCTGATTATAGAAATGCAACTCATTTCTTATGCATTTAATAAAGTCATAATATTAATGTACATATGGAATTTTTAAACCCCCTTTTGTATTTTTGATATTGTATATCTATATATATATGTATATAAAAATTAAAAAAAAGAATTGTACTTACTATAGAACTCTGGCCTTCACACCATTACTTGGTCAACCAACTCAGTCAGCTGGTCAGCACTACACTTTTGCAAACCATCATATGTGTGATGGCACTGCTGACCAGAGCAGGTTATACCTGTCAGGGTTGACAAGTGGTCACCCAACTCCTGACAGATATTACTTTTGTTCCATGTACTGTGACATGTGCACATTTGGATCTTCTCCAGGTACAAGTCATGCAAAAGGTAGAGTAATACTATGATCTCTTTCTCAGACCAGCTAAGAGTGCAGCCTCATGCATTTACAGGTTGTTGCAATCATTTGAAGATCCAGAACCTGAATGCAGAAAGTATGGTAAGGGCTGTATTAATCAGAATTAGAACCACTCTCTGTTGAGTGTGACATCACTTTCACTAAACCCTTTTTTGCTAGCATGCTCAGTAGACCAGGTATTGATAATATTGGCAGGTTTGGTGTAACCGAAACTGCTTTGTCACACACTGTTTTTTCTTGAAAACAGTTACACATCCTTTCCATTAGTAATGTATTACTTGTAAGTGTATCTATAATAACTGTTAACACTAATAGTTACTGAAAAAATTAGTTTTTATCCCCCATAACTGCAACAGCAGTATGCATCATGCAGTGAGGTGGGGCACATGGTATTTTTTCCTTTTTTTTTAATAAATTTGGGGAAATAAGAAATATCGACATTAATGTGAAACTTTACTTTTAAGACTTTATGATATGTATCGCTTGTTAGGTAGTGTCATACAGAGTTGGATGAGTAGTGATTAATCTGTAGTTGTGCAGTTTACATAACATTTCTGTTTACTTATTTATTTACTTCTGTGAGTAGCAAGAATAACAGGCTTGCAGTATATAGTTTAACAGCTTATGCCATCCAGACAGTAGTGTCACAAGTGTCTGGTTATAGCCCCTTGTTTTTCTTTTTTTCCCTGTGTAGTACTTGTGGAGAATAAGGGATCAAGGCATAGACATGACAACTTTCGTCATGGGTAGAATCGTGTACTCATGGCAGCATTAGGACATATGGGAAGTTTCTTTTTGGTAAAGGGGGATGCAGGCAAGCTGAAAGGAGCAAAGCATAAATCCAAGTAGTTGTTGAAATCAATGCAGATGGAGGCAGAAACAGGTCACTAACACAGCACAAGAAAAGGACAAATTGTATGGTAGGCCAGACGGAATGCAATTTCCTGGACCACTACAGGTGGGGCCTCAGAATATTATTAAGTTAAGACCAAAGGATGAATACCTTCTGCCCATCCTTGGGGATGACTATGATACAGAAGACGGTGCAACAGCAATAATTACAGGTACCATGGGCACTGTTTCTTCAAATCAAAGTCTGCAGCATTTGCATTCATTGGTTCCTGAAGGTTGGTTTAAAATGTGCACCTATTAGTCTAAAGTGAATGTTGACAAACACTGCTGTAATTAAACATGCCACAATTCATTATTTTTTGGTCAGCCTTGTACATCAGCAGCTAATGAAAATGAAGGCAGATGGCATGGTATGTGTCCCACTCGCTGTCTTGTAAGTCTGCTATACCATATGCTGTTGCATTATAAGTGTTTTAATGATTTCTTTTACAAAGTCAGCATCAGAAACAAGCAGTTCAACTACCAACTAATATGGATAAACTCAGCAGCAGAATGGGCATTGCTGATGATAATGATGATGACAATGTAGTTGTATTTATAAGGCAATCTGAGGGAAGTGGCAGGCAGTCTTCAAGTTTAATGACAGGTTCTCTCACCTCACAACATGTTAGTAACTCTGCAGAAAGTAATACTGCATCACAAAGTCAAACACAGGCTGACATTCCACTCACACTTGTACATCAGGAACAAACCTGCATGTCTACATCAGTGTCTCCAGTAGCAGAAAGGACAGTTTGAGGATGAAGGTGGGCAGTCTGAGGCCACAGTGCCCACAGTAACAACATTACAATGAGGTGCCAGACTCAGAAATTATTTAGAACTGGTGTATATTATAGCATTGAAGTTTTTAAACTTAGAATGCTATAATATCAACCCGTTTTTGTCAAAATCTCAAAATAGCGAAGCCATGGAACTTCAAAATCTTACCTAGGGTAAGATTTTGGTTGTCCGTTCCATGGCTTTGCTATTTACTCTGCTGTTGTGGGAAGGTTACGGACTGGGGTAAGGTAAGTATGCAAATGGAGGTTACGGACCGGGTTAAGGTAAGTGTGGGAACAGATCAGGGTAAGGTGAGTGTGCGATAGTTAGGGACATTAGGGTTAGGGAGAGGGTAAGGTGAGTGTACGATAGTTAGGGACTTTAGGGTTAGGAAGCGGGTAAGGTGAGTGTGCAGTAGTTAGTGGCTTTAGGGTTAGGGAGCGGGTAAGGTGAGTGTGTGGTATTTAGGGACTTTAGGGTTAGGGTTAGGTTAAGGTGAGTGGATAGGTGGTAGAGTAGGGTTAGACTTATGGTTTTGTTAAGTGTATGTGTGTGGTTTATTTATTTTGGTGTGCTTGTGTTGTGTGTTTGTGTTTCGGAACAGCACATTTTTTCCCTGGGAAAAAATTTGCTGTTCTGTATGTTCGATATTTTGTGGTTTAGATATTTTAGGTATGATGAAATAGCATTCACTATTTAAATCATACGATAGGGTAATATAAATGCTTTAGAACTACCCCAGGAAACATGTAAAGCACTGGCTGCAAAACAGGAAATTTGCCATGACATACTTAGGGCTCAGACCCCCTGAAACAGAGAGTCAGCTAGAAATGGTCAAAGTCCTGCAGGGTATGTGTGAGGATTTCCAACACTATTTTGAACTGGCAGAGAGTAGGGATAATGCCATAGTATCACTGATGTGTAGTATGGTGGCACATCAAGAATCAGTTACAGCCTCCATTTGTACACTGGTTAGGACATACCAGAGTCAAACTAGACTCAGTCTTATGAGGGTCGAGATAGACTACTGTCAAGCCATGTGGGGGGAGATCACATGATACTAACACTGTTTCTCAACACAGTAATAATGTCAGTACTCCCAATGAGCAATCACAACACATTTCTCAGAGGTCATGTCAACAGTCTTCTACACTTAGGAGAGCCTCACATTCCAGGTTAAGGTCATGGTCATGCAGCAGTGTCAGATCACTGACAGCAGGATCACCTTTATCCTCTAGATCACACCATCACATTGACTTACCTTACAGTTCTTCCCATCCTTCAGATCAGTTGCATCACCACCTGGCCTATCAATAGGAGATGTATATAACTCATTTCATATGCAAGTACTTGAATTACATTCATTGATAAATCTTTATGTTTACTTGAAATAAGTTTTTTTTGGGGGTGGGGGGAATTACATATATGTGCAGTTATTCCCTTTACAACTATTAGTTCAACATACTTTAAATTACAATCATTTAAAGTACTTTCTGTTTAATTGTAATTGGATTTTGAAGAGGAAGAAAGTCAATCTACATCTGTTAAGTACATGAATGAACACTGGGCAAAAGTCAGTGATACATGGATAATCATTCCTTCTGGTTAAAGTCACATAAAAAAATTACAATAGTAATGAACAAATATTTCCAAGATCAATACATCATAAAGAAATGACACATTAAAATAAGCAGCCTGCCATATACACTTAACTGCTGCCAGTAAACCTTCCTCACTGAACAAATGATGACTGTTTCTGTAATCAAAATTATTTTGAATGACATTAAAAAAATCTGATCTGCAGTGCAACAGAATTCATTGCAATGGCATATGTAACTGAATTTGTCATTGTTGCAGTACTGCATTTTATTGCATTGTGAATAAATAATTAAACCAAAAGTTATTAAATGCAGCAGGTGTAACTGTTGATTTATTTATTGATTTGATGCCTTTCAGCATCACTGAACAGGAATCAGTGAGAGAGTGTCAGATGAACAGTGATAGTAGATAATGCACCACACAACATAGCACACAAGTATCACTGCTTGCATCAAACATACTTTGTGTTTTTATCAAAAAAGGAAAGACTAACCTAAATGTCAGTTCTGGATGAGATGCCACCTCTTTACTTGTGCAGCCTCATGCTGTGTAAGAGCCTTCCACATGGGCTCTCTTAATTCTGATGCCGGCTGGTCATCATTAGTCAAAGTGGGACTACAGCTGGGAGCTGTAGCGACAGCATGGGTTACTTCACCATCTGACTGGCGCATAATCATATTATGCAGAATGAAACAAGCAGTGAACATTCCACACGCAGTAACTGGGTCATACTGAAGGGCAACTCCAGACTCATCCAGGCACCTGAAATGTCTCTTCAGGAGGCCAAAGACCCTCTCACCGACAATATGGGTCTGGGACAGGAATGTGTTATATGTCTCCTCTGCAAATCCACAGAAGGATTTCTCACATGGGGTCATGAGCCATGGCTCCAGTGGATATCCAGCATCCCCTTTTAAAGGAAAAAAGGGAGAGGGGGGGGGGGATAAAACAGGAAAATAAACAGTATATACAGAAATTATGTTTAACATGAATAACTATTTAGTGAAAAAAAATTCAGCTTACCAATAAGATGACTACTGAGCTAGTGTGCCTGATATGAGAATTGTGTGCACTGCCAGGATGCTGGGCAGAGATGTTGGTGATGCACCCCATGCATCACACACTACCTGGTAATTGATGAAATGGTAGCCCTTCCTATTGCAGTACCACTCACCCCATAGAACAGGAGGGGGTGCTAATTGCAACATGGGTGCAATGTATCACACCAAGTACCTTAGGGAAACATGTCAGCCCATAAAAGGCATGCATGGGCCTGGCTTGGTCCTGAGGTGACACCGTGAAATAGATGTACTAGTCCTCATAGTGAGGGCTATACATACTTTGGTGTCCACTGGAACAGGAAGTCCAAAAATTCCTACACTGCCCTTATGGGGGTCAAACATGTCTACTAAGACCCTTATAATGTTACTGTCCACTCTAAACCTATCAAGGATTTCTTGATTATCAAAGTTGTAATGAGTTATACTTTGCTTCATTTTTGGCTTCAGGGCCAGTGAGCTCTGCTGGGCACAAATGGTTTTAGCCCAGCCAAGACAAGCAACTCTGACCTAGAAATAGCAAAGCTTGCTGCAAGTGATACCATTTTTGTCAACTGGAACTCTGATAGATTTGCTGATGCTTCCATTTTTATAACGCATCTACCACAAGCACAGGGAACATGGAAAACTGTTTCTGAATTGCAAATGATATAAAATACTTTTAATTAGCATATTAACATTTATGTAACTTCTCATTTCCATCTCATTATCTGTTCATTTGCATAGCTACATTTGAAGACACTGTGAATTGGCGTAAATGACCTTTATGAATCGGGGATGAATCACGGATCACCTGTGCATGTTCACGCATGCCTACAAACTCCTTAACACATTTGCTTAACTGACTATGAATACTGGCCATTTCCTGCAACAAACTGGAAGGATAGACTAGTTAATGATAACCTAGAGTGGTAAAATACAGTATAGACAGTATTTCAAAAGCAATACATGCAAATATCAGGATAAATTAACATTGTATGCTTAATAATACCTGCTCTAGTAGCAAGACAATTATTGTTCAAATAACTCACTTACAGCTTTCTAGTGACCAATATATATCAGAGTAGATACCAGAGATGTAACTAGGTGACCTGGTGCCCTGAGCAGTTCCCCATACTGACATCTTCCCTCAAAGAAAAGGTCTTCGCAAAGTTGAAGACAAAAAAGAAAAAAAGTCATGCAAAAAATTAACTCTGAAACTGTAACCATAGAAAGCTTCTTGCACCAGCTATAGCAAGCTCCATTTTACAGTTATAACAAGCTCCATGCCACAGCTGCTAAGCTCTTAACAACAACTGTAAACGTAGTACCGGCATTCATTTAAGAAGCTGTGGTATCAACCAGCTTTCTAAATGAATTCCTGTTCTGCACTTGTGCTTCATTGGCAACTGCTGACCGTATCCCCTAACAGCATGTGCCTGGGGCCGCCTTCCCCTTCATATAACTCCACTTGTTGCTTTGACAGACAAGCTAAAAGGAAAAGTGCAGAGCAGTGGGCATTATGGAGCTGTTAGACTTACCCGACTGCATCTGGGGTTTGCTGATCTATAAAACCGATAAGAGAATTACATTAATTCTCAGTCTTGTTGTTAAAAAATAAATTTGATTTATGAAGGCTGTTAGACATCCTGTTCTTTGTGTACCATATCTTATTTGAATTTGCCATGCAAAGGAAAATAATGAACTTATCAAACTCTGTGATGTTACTCTGTGCTATACTTGTTGGCTTTGAATGTCCCCCAACACATCAATTGTTTATTGCAAAAATTATGGACCTTGTGTAGCTGTGATCCTGCTTTTGAATGGTTGTCTCGGCAAAGTGCACTAAACAGTCAGTCATGATCACAGCAGCAGATTGGGGTGGGCATGGTAGCCAGATCTATATTACAAATTTGACTAACCAAAATGTTGATGTTCATAACATCGATCCCACATTATCGAAATGGCACAATATTGAAGTGCCAGAATTTTGAACATGAAAACATTGCAAATTAATGTTATTAAAGGGAAGCAATATCACACCCCCTACTATATATATATATATATATATATATATATATATATATATATATATATATATACACACACACACACACCAACTCCCAGACCTCACTACAGCTGAGAAAGGGCAAAATCCCAATCTCAGCTATATTTTGATCTTGCACAGCCACCTTCTCGCACCTTGCAATGCTCTGAAGTTTGATGCTGTGCCATTTGGATAATGTGGGATTGACTTTATCAACATTTTGGATAGTCAACATTCTAACATAGATCTATGATAGTTAGCCCATATTCTTTCTTTCTCTAGCTGTAATAATTCACAGTACATTTGGCTCCCAGATTAGCAACAGTTTTACTTATCTAGTCACTGTGGGAAGAGATAAAAACAAACAGAACAGGCTTTATGCCTTTGGAGAACTATAAGAGTTGCTGAGTTGTTTTTTCAGGCTATCACTCAGCATTTTTTTTCTTCACACAGCTTTCAGCATAATACATGCCAACAGCACAATGGAGCATGCATGCATGATTCAGTGAGTAGCTAGCATAAATTGTATTTCCCAGACATTTGAAATAAAGATATTCAGTTAAACAAGTTAAACATTTAACAGTAACTAGCAAAAAGATGCATGGGTTCCAGCTCAGTAGCACTGTCTACTCCTGGTTCTGTATCACTGCTGCATTTCTGTATATGAAAGTTGGAGCTGTTACACTGCATATATACAAAAGGGACCTTTAAGAAATGCTGCAAGAGGGTCAGATTGTGAGAGAGCTACAGAAATTCTACGGTGAATGTCCAGATGCATTTCAGTATACAAAAGGAGCATGCACACTCATTGTATATGTTTACTCCTTCATTCAGTGCACTTTCCAGTGCCACAGTTGTATACCCATTGAGCTTGACGCTGATAGATGTGCAGTATCCTGTTTCAGTGATCCTTATAATGACAACAGGGGTGCTGAGACAACCACTGTTAGTTTATAAAAGAAAGGCACTATCCTGTTCAATATTACATGCGGCTTGTATTATTTCTGTCACACATCTTACCCCATCTCATAATCAGTCTATTTATCTAACTGTCTATCTTTCTATCTATCTGTCTGTCTAGCTATTTGCCTTTCTCTCCATCTATCCTTCTACCCATTGCATTTCCCAAAACTTCAATCAAATGTAGACAATTTTATGACAATGAGATGATTCAACCACTAAAAGGGAGTGACTCCATTACTGACAGTGATGCATCCATCGTATTACTGGATACTGTATTTGTCTCTTTCATTTCAGTGAAACAAAGGAGAATGCTGCTGTTTACACCACTACAACCATTTGCTGTTGGCAGTGCTACAACTGTCTGCTGTTTACACTGCTACAACCATTACTGGAGAGTGTCTAGCAGAAAATCTTAAACAAAAAAAACACCTCCTCTTCAACTTATTAAACTGCGACAGTGTAGAGGGAGTTTAGGACAATCCACCACTTGCAGTGATCCTTGGAATGGCAGTACTGGTTACTACAGTAAGTCCACCATTGTCATATTACTGAAGCAAAGAAAAAAGCCATTCTATATATTATAGATGCAGCATGTCTCCTAAATAGTCATGGACCCATTAACTGTACTGTCATACCTCACAAGTCCAGTTTTATATTTATTTTATGTTATGGCTTATGCGCTATTAATACACTTTCATCTGGCAACCGCAGCATGTTCAAGGCTCCATGCACCATCCCTTAATTCCTTATACACATTTCTGCCATCTCAGAAGTCCCTCTGTTAGGTGATTCTTACTGAGGATCTACCTTCATCCTTGGCATGTGAAACAGAAGATTAACCTTTTTTCTCTACACACCTCTTAATATGCAATGTGTCAAGGTGCTAACCCCTGTAATGCCTAAGGGTGCAAATACGTACTCTTTATAGTATACTTGCTTGATGACAATGGATGTCAGTCATGTTATTTGATAAACTACTTGATTAACTGAAATTTATTTTATTTAGTATATACTCTAGCCTTATTTCTACAACTTTTTTAATGTTCACTTGTCTGAGTTGTATCTGCTTTGAAAAATGCTTTGTAGTAAGCACTGTAGTAAAAAATTAGTTGAGTTAAATGGCATCCGCTTTCTATCAGGAAATGAAAAGCAGTGAATATCTCACACCTTCCTGCTGAGACTGGAACGCAATCCACAGGCAATACCACTGTTCAAATTTTATGGAGTTCAGGCTAGTAACTGAACACCATGAAGTCAGTATAATTAGCCAGGGTTTTGTCACTGTATGACAAAAAGTTCAAGCATCTATCCAAGTTCAGATCCCTATAGAAATGCACTGAAGGGTATGCAGGCTTTTTAGGATAAACCAGTAAAAAAAATGCACCATGTGGATCACAACAACAGAATTCACTTTATTATACAGGCATTGAGCACTTTTGTCACTCTACAATGAGGACTTCATCAGAATGTATTAAAACCAGTAAACAATTCTTTTAAATATCCTGCAAACAATCGCAATTGGTGCAAATTTCACCAATGGCATACCAGTTTAGAAAACACTAATAATTTTTCACATGCAATCCTTTAAAGGAAAAATTAAAAAAATGTATTAACCTCTGCATCTTGTAATGTAAAACTTTTATACTTTGCAAACAATATTGTTTTCCAAACATCAAAATGTACAACCTTGCTCTTATGAAATACATATCAAAATGCCAAAATAAATCTTTTTAAAGCCTGTCAGCTTTTTCCTTTAAAACTGGGGCTATGAACATGGCCTCATTCAACCACTGGGGCATATACACATTACAGTTAACCAAAGATTTTCATTTTATATTTTTTATATAAAGAATTTTTCAAGTCCGATCGAGGGATGATATTGATGGTCTCAGAATACAAAACAATAATTTAACAAAATACACATGAGAATGCCTGTATAGTCTGTTTTTCTTTTTGTTTCTTTCATCAGCAAATCTCATCAAGGGCGTATAGGTGGAGGCAAGGCCTAGGCAAAAGGGCTCACAAGGCACCCCCCACCACACCACCTTACACTTTTCATCCCACTTCTACTTAATATGCCTAAAGCGGCGAAAGTCCTGGCGCGGTGCCTCAGGCGGCTGCCCTGGTTGCCCTATGCCAAGGTCGGTTATGAGTCTCATAAATGTATATATCTATATTTTGTTTTACAGCCGTTCAGTCTTTCTGATTCATATTTAGCTAAATAAACTACTTTAGAAATAAAACAGTTCCCTCTCTAGAATATAATTTTACTATTTATATAGTTTGCCAGAATAATGTTGGTTTCTTTAGTGATACAAGGTCTTGTGCCAGTAGTAGCACAATAAATAGGGGTTCTTGTTTCTACACCGAAATAGGGCTATACTGTATAACTCATGCCCTTTCAAAAATTTTGAATTGTGTTGAGTTATTTACCCCATTCATTGTAAACTCCTAATATGATGTCATCCACCATTTTTTGGGGAAGTCTCGTTCTTTAAACATCCTACCTAATGTAGTGAGTTCTTCCTTCATATCAACAAAATCCAATGTCATACGGGCAAATTGTATAGCATGCCCCTTGAAAAAACCTTCTTTCTGTGCCATAGGATGGCAACTAGAAAAACGTAAGTATGAATTGGAAAATGTACTCTTATGGAAAATGTTAGATTTAACTCCATTTTCAGTGTGTAAAATAGTAGTGTCCAAATAATAAATTTTAGAACCATTACTTTCAAATGTAAATTCTAAAAATAATGGTAGTACCATTTAAATATCTAGACACTGCGGTGGTGGTGCTGCGGTAGCATTGTTGACTCACAGTGTGACGCTGTCCAGTTTGATTCTCAGCTAGAGCGTCTTCTGTGTGGAGACATGCGTGAATGGGTGTACCTTCGTTGAAGGTTGTGCATCAGGGCTGGCAACTCAGCACATAAAAATCTACTGCCAATCATTAGCGGACCGGAGTTCTGCTGTAGCGAGCCCTAACCGGGAAAAGCCGAAAGACACAACAACAACCATTTAAATATCTATGAACCTGGGTATATCATCTTCTTTGCCTTTCCATAATATAAATATATCATCCAAAAACCTGATATATAAAGCAATATTACTCCAAAATTCACAATGGAAAACATAATGGAGTTCTCACCCTAGTAACACTAAACTGGCATAAGCAGGGCACATGCTGCCACCATCGCCACACCCCTCAATTGTTGAAAATATTGGCCTTCAAAAAATATATAATTATTCTCTAGAATTAAAGTTATCAATTCACATACCAAATTAACTTGATCATGGTTGAAAGTAGACTGAGTGTAAAGTATCTGCTCAAATAATTCTAACCCCTCCACCTTAGGTATGGAGGAAAAAAGCTTTTTAACATCCACTGTCAAAAAGATTAACTCCTTAGACAAAATCTCTTGTTTTAATTGCCCTAGGAATTTCCATGAGTCTTTGTCTAAGTGGAGTGTATTTTTCACTACACGTTTAACCATTTTGTCAACCATGATGGACAATGGATGCATCTTTGAGCCATTAGTGGAAAGAATTGGTCTAAAAGGTGGATCAGTAATGCTCTTGTGCACTTTTGGTATTCCAAATATTGAGTGTACCATATGATTGTTGTTCAATAGAAACTCATAAACATCATAATTAAATGCTGATCTAATATGTATACCTCTAAATAAGAGTCTAACCAACTATGAAATGTTGATTTGGTTCTTGGACACTTGGGTGTAACTTGTTTCATCGAATAATATGTTGTGCATAACATTAGAATAATCTTGTGAATTAAATAAAACCAACCCACCCCTTTATTTTGTACCATAATACGTATTGTATTGTCTTCCCTTAATTGATGCAATAAAATATGTTCTTTTTGTGTTAAATTACTGTAGAATCTTCTCTCCTTTCCCCAGAGGTGATAAATATCCTCCATCACTGAGGCTTAAAACATTGACTAATGGATGAAGTGTGGGGGGGTTGAATAAACATTTTTTTCTTTAATGTTTGACAATTACCTTCACTTAACTCAGCCTTGTTGTCAGCAAATAAAATACCCAGGTTCAACTTTCTCGTATAAATTTTGATGTCACACTCTCAACTATATCTGGTATATTGGATGGCACATACTTGAAACCTTTTAGAAATAAGGTAAAAAAATCTTGAGTTATTTTGTCAGTTTAATTGTATATTTTGTAATTTTGAAAACAATGTACAATATGTTCATTACAACCTGTTAATTCTTGTTATTGCCCCTCCCTAATTCCTTGTGAATTTGTGCAGCATAACTGTTTGGTACATAATTCTTCTCTGCATTCCTGTTCGCTATTTTCTCCGAGCGTTGTACAAACTGAAAATCCTCCTGACACATACTATCTACTTGATGAACATCCTCAGTATGGGCATAATAAAATTTATTTCCCTTCCCTGTATCTGTTGTTTTGTCCAACCTGTGACCACCATGTTGTTTTTAACCCTTTTAATTACTATTATGCAACAAAAGATGAACAGTCGAATACACAGTTTTGTTCATTTATTGCTTGAGATCTCTGTCCAGTTTACATTTCTTTTTATAAAATAAGGTATTGCTTCTCTTATCCGCCCTACCTATTGTTCTCTCATACAATCCCTGGTATTGTGGAAAGATTAAATCAGTTATGGTCCTCTCATTCAGATCTTCCAACTCTTTACTTATTTCTGTTCTTTGTAATATAATACCTTATATAAAAATTCTAACCCCCCCCCATAGCTTTTAAGGATAGCTACTCTCTGTTTAATACTTGTGGGTGCCAGACTACTAGAGTATAGTTCCCATAATAATAATGATAGCAGAAGTAATAATAATAATAATAATAATAATAATAATAATAATGATAATGATAATGATAATAATAATAATAATATATAAATCCATTAGAATTTTCCCCTTTAGTAAAGAAAATTCCCCATCATTGCTTATGACACCTTATTTTGACCCTCTTGTTTCAGACACACATCCCATCTCCTTGCCCAATCCTACCATTTAGGGCTGTAGCACTATCATCTTGCGAGGACCAGAAAATCATCATGACTCCTTAGGACCCAATGCATACTGAGATGAGAGCTCTGTTTTGCTGCATTATTTTGTATGGAATTTTCCTCTGAGGTGGAAAACTCCCAACAACTTCCCACCCCCACATAGAGGACTTCACCCATGCCATCTTCGTACTTAGTATGATCACCTTTAATTCAAGGCAGACTGGGAAAAGATGACACGCTCTTATCTAGGGGATTCACAAAAAAAAAATTCTCATGTTAAGGGCTGCAGTAAAAAGACCATCTTTACATGATGCAGAGATTTTTGAAGCAGAGACACATTAGCTGCAATGAGGAAAGACCTAATTGATAGCTCATTTGCATGTCTCTGAATTGCAGTTAACTACCGCAGGTGCAGATCAGCACTTTCTTGCAAGTGGTTAACTTTAGTGGCTGCATTATGTAAGAACAGGCACCCCCTGCAGTCACTTTTCCTCATACAAACACACAGTGAAACCTATATATGCTCCATACATGTCCTTGTAGTCAGACGTCAACAATGTTTCCTTTTTCTGTGTCCTGGTAATTCACAGATGATTATAAACAATTCTTTATTCCAGACATGCGAGCTTCACATTTCGTATCCTTCAGTAAATGTTGGCTAGTGCAAAAACAGTTATCCTATTAACTTTTTACATTTTTGGGAGGAATAATTAAAATCCCTCCTGGATTTTGTCCCACCATTGTGTATGGCTTTTGACCTGATGCCTTGTACTGTAAAATATAAAGGTATGGTTAACGATCCCTGTCTTTCTTCCTCAAATGTCAGAACCTTTTGCAGACATAACTTAATTCCTGAGATCCTTAATATATTTTAAAGAAAGTCCTTTTGCACTAATTTATCAGTTAGGGTTGTGGGTTAAGGCTAGGTTTTCATCTGACAAGAGTAAAGGATTCAAATCCCTTCCCCCACTTTGTACTTTTTTTTTATCTAAATCATTTTACTCAAAGTCCCCTAGTGTCTAGTGGTAGTACAGATGACTAATTTCCTGTTTAAGAGGTGGAAGGTTACAGGGTTGGGATTTATCCCTGGTGTCTAGGTTCATAGGTTCACAGGTAGGTACTAGGCTATCTGCCCAAAGGTATTTATAAGCCTAGCCAGAATGTATTGGCTTTTGCCGCCCCCTTAGATTAGTTCCATGTGCCTCTGTCCAGCAGAGCCACTGAAGTGATCCCCAGGGTAAACTTTCTGTTTCCCATCCACTCATCAAGGTTTCTCTTGAAGAGTGCTAGTGAGGAGCTCTGCCTAATGTAGATTGGAATCTTGTTCCAAAGCATGGGAAGTCTCTGGGACAGGAATCTATCCCTCCAGCACATCCTATTTATTGTTGTGGTGAGGTTTAGATCCCTAGAGCGTGTGGCTCAAGGGAATAAGGTTTTCTTTAGGTGGAGCATGTCCATCAGTTTTGGGTTGGACATGGCCTTGTATATCAGGCAGAGATCACCTCTGAGCAGGCAGTATGCAACCAAGTACAGCTGGAGTTTCTTCAGTCAAGCTGCATAGGGCATCTGTTTGAGGCCAGTGATCCTCTTGGTGAGGTACTTCTGTGGTCTTTCCAGCTGTTGCAGGTGTCTTGTAAGGTACATCCCAAATGGGGCATTGTACTCTATGATGGGTCTGATGAGTGATGAGTAGAGGGGCACAATGACCTCTTTTGATCTGGATGCAAACCCTTTTGTGATTAGGTGGGCCACATAGAAGGATTTTCTAACCACTTTGGCAATGTGATTATCAAAAGAGAGATTACTATCTACTTGGGTCCCCTGATCTCTTATTACATTTTCCGTATTTAGGGGACTACGACCTATGTGGTAGTTTGTGAGTACTCTGTTATTTCCAAAGGGAATAACCATGCACCTTTTGGCATTTAGCTTGAGGCCATGATTTTGACACCAGGTATCCGTCTCAGTGAGACCCTTTTGGAGGATGTCTGTGTCAGCCGGTGAGTCAAATATGGCCCCTAGTTTGCAGTCATCTGTGAACTTGGTCAGCCATAGTCCTCCTGTGCTTGTCTGTACCTCTGAGAAGTATATGCCGAACAGGAGGGGTCCTAGGACTGAGCCCTGGGGAATGCCACTTGTAACTGGTTTAGAGTCAGACCTAGCTCCCACAACTCTCACCATGTGGGTTCTGTCCGTGAGCCAATTGGCAACCCATCTTGTGACATAGGGTTTTACGTTCAGGCTGGTGACCTTGTCTATAATACCAGAATGGGGAATGGTGTCGAGATCTAGGTAGGCTGTGTTTACCACCTTTCCCTCATCTATAGCCTTGGTAACTGTCTCAAAGAAGTCCACCAGGTTTAGGAGGCATGATCTGCCCTTAACAAAGCCGAACTGGGTAGGGTCCAGTGTTTGGAGGTTCCCATTGTTTCTGTTAATGAGTTCCATGATGATGCGCTCCATAGCCTTGCAGACCAAGCTAGTCAGGCTTATAGGGCAATAGTTCCTGGGGTCTGTTGTGGCTCCACCTTTGTGGAGTGGAATAACCATTGCTGTGTACCACTCTAAGGGTACGTAGCCTGTGGAGAGGCTGTGTTTGAACAGTGTGTTTAGGTGAGGGGTTAGTCCGTCCTTGAGCTCATATAGGACGCAGCCTGGGTCACCGTCCGGTCCCACTGATGCTGTGTTTTTGGCTTTGGAGAGGGCTATTTTAACCTGAGTGTCTGTGATTTCAGGGGCTCTACATTCTTCTGGTATGTTTAGGGGCCCTTTTGGGGGTGAAAGGGGGTGAAGTTTGCACTAAACCTGTCTGCCAGGATGTTGGCAATATTGGTTGGTTCAGTGTATTTTGTGCCATTCTGCACTAACTCTGAGCAGATCTGAGCATTGCCACTTAGATTCTTGACATAGCTAAGGAATGCCTTGTGATTATCTTTGGAATCCTTGGCAAGTTTTCTTTCAAAGCTCACCTTGGACAATTTTATGAGGGATCATAGTTTTTGTTGATACTGATCAGGGATGTCTTCCCTTCTTGGGATTTTACTCTTTTCTGTACTAGTTTCCTCCTTCTATTGTATAGCTTGTTTATGTCAGGGGTCCACTGGTCTGGTTTCCTTTTCTTGGAGGAGTGAGTCTTGGTTTTGCTTGGGATAGCATGATCCACGCATTCTTGTAGGTTCCCATAAAATACATTAGTAAAGGATTTTGCAGCTTGGACAGCATTATCCTTTAGCATGGGGGCTTTGAAACTTTCCACCTCCATCTTAAGTAATGTGAAGTTTGCTTTTGAAAAGTTTTTCATGATGGTTTCCTTGTCTGGGGGTGGGGGTGGAATGTGGATATCCAAAGTGATTTGTTTATGGTCAGATCTAACCAGTGAGGGTTTGACCTCCGGTGTGGAACACCGGTCGCCCATGTTGGTGATGACCAGGTCCAATATGTTGTCACCTCTGGTGGGAGTGTTGACCAGTTGTTCCAGGGCATTTGAGTTTATAAATTCTAGGAAATGTTGGGCAAGGGAGTTACTACTTGAGTAGTTCTCCTAGTTAATGTTTGGGTAGTTGAAATCACCCAATATTAGGGTGTCTGGTAGGACCTTTATGTTACCCAGTGTTTTCAGAAATGCGGAATGGGGGTCCTGGGACATGGTGGGTGATCTGTAGCAAGCTACAATTTGAATTGCAGTTTTGCTCATTGTTAGTTGCACATGGATAATCTCTGAAGCATCGTGCTGTGCCACTAACTTGGAGGTGTGGGTATCCTTGATGAATATGGATACTCCCCCGCCGTTTGTATCTCTGTCCGGGTTCTGTATGGTATGAGTTGTAGCCTGGTAGTGCTGGGGTGCTCACTGGAGCCTTAAGCCAGGTTTCTGTTTCTGCACATATATCAATTTTTTCCATACTGAGGAGTGCCTCCAGTGCATGCATTTTGAGGTTTAGACTTCTGGCATTGAGTAGTATTACCATCAGATTTTTGTTAATTGTGCTATTTACAGTGGTGGTGGGTTTGTCTTTTGAGCCTTGCCTAAAAAAGGCATTATGGGGATGGCAAGAGCCTTGGCCAGTATTCGAAAGCCTAAGGGTGACAGGTGCAAGCTGTCTCTAGTGAAGCAGTGTGGCTTGTCGAGCATGTCATCCCAGGCAGACAGACACTGGATCCCCTTTGAATGACTCCAGAAACTTAGCCAGTTGTTGAAATTGATAATTTTTTCTTTATATCGTGGTATCATTCTTGGTGAGGGCAGGATGCTACTCAGGGTCAGGGTCATACCGGCCTGGGCTACGTGATCAGAGAGCTCTTCCATGTCTCTTTTCATGTAGTCCAGGGAGGTATGGCTCAGGTCATTCACACCAACATGGACAATGACAGAGTTGTATTTGTACTTGTTCTGGAGTGATCTGAGTGCTTGTGTTATGTGGTGGATCCTGGCACCCGACAGGCAGTTAACAGTAACCTTCTCCTTATTCAGCCTAGTGAGTGGGACATCAGTGTGCCTGACTATAGAGTCATCTATTACTAGTGTGTTGGGTATGTTATTTTGCCTTGAGGGCTGTGATTGCATGGCACACTGGTTTTGTGAAGTATGTGTTTCATGGTTTGTGTTGGGGGGGGTGGAGGTTGCTTGGATGTCTGCTTTGGAGGGCTCTGTTACTTTTGCAGATTTTTATTTAGAGCCTCTGAGTATATTTTCATGTATTTACGTGTGTTTTTTGCCGGTGCTGGTTTAATAGGTCTTTGTGAGACTGGTGGTGTGATGCCAGTATTTCCCTTCTCCTCTTGACTGTCTGATCCAGTCTTGGGTTGAGAGAGCTTAGCCTCCAGTTTGGCTGTATAATTGCATCTCTCGCATGTATTAGTGTTTGGTGGTAGGAGGAGAGGTTTGTCTGTGTACATGAGGCAGTTGTAACATTGCCTCAAAATGCCCAGATTCACCAGTTGGACTGGAGAGTACACCTGAAACTGCCCTTTGAACATGCCTGGATAGATACAGTAAACTGTTTTACTGAATGGCTGGTAAGGTCGAATAGAGAGCCTTGTCCTTCTGTAGTGCTAGGGTTTATAAGTGCTTGCTATGAGTTTTGAGCAAGTGCCGGGCTGAGAAATGAATGGCTTAAATTTAAAGTTTATCTAGTTCCAAGGTAAAAATTGAAGAGGAGACTTTGTGGAGCCAAGAATAGTTATACCCTAGCTAACCAGTGCTACCCGGTGCAGAAAACCGGGCAAATGTGGTTTTTGTAGCAAGGAAATGAAAGAGATAGTAATTAGCCCTAGTGTTAGTGGCACAATGTTATGCTTTTTTACATAATATTGTGTACCCAAGGTGTCTAGTATTCCCCCACCCATGTTATGTTTACTTGCCTCTAAGGCTCATTATCCAAAGAAATCCATAATTCTAGTGTTTCCCTGATCCTGTATTTCATTAAGGCATACAGCAAAAGCTTATCCTAGTGGCTAGTGGTTTCAACCCCCATTCTAAGTTCCAGTCAGGCATGTGATTGGAGAGGTATCCCAGGTGGCTAGTATTCTGCCCATCCCTGTTCCACATTCTGTCTAGGTTCCAGTCAGGCATGTGATTAGAGAAGTATCCCTGGTGGATAGAGTTCTCCCATCTCCGACGCCCATTCTGTCTAAGTTCTGGTCAGGCATGAAATTAGAGTGGTGTCCCTGGTGGATAGTAGTTCCTTCCACCCAATGTTGCAGGCTCTGCTCATTACTCTATGGATATGTGGAAGTAGCTCCATTTCATACAGAACATTAGATACATTTTTCATTTCCTGGTCTGTTTTCAAATTAATTTTAACAGTCTGTATCTGTTTTAGCAAAGGTCTTTAACTCTATATTACTAATTCAAGTACATAGCTGCATGGCATTTTTCTGTTTTAAGAGGTCTAACTGTTGCTATTAAACACTAGTTTCATTCTTATGCACTAAGTGCATGTCAGACTAGTTAAGGACTAAGAGTTTGCATTAAGGCAATTCTAGGCCAGTCAGCTCAGAGGTAAGGGCCTAAGAACTATGGTGTAGTGTAATACCTCCTGAGTTGTGCAGTAGCAAACCCCATCCAAAAGTCAGCTAACTGTGCCTTCAGGGGTACCAGCAATGGCAGTGAGTCATGACCACAACAGCTGTCACAAAATGAAATATAGACACTTTTCCGTTCCCTTTGGTTTGTCCTGTTGCTTGGAGACAATATTCTTGTTTACCATCTGTTCTGCATCTAGATTCTTCCCAAGCCCAGGAGATACAGAGCTAGATGAAGTTACTATCACATTATATGAAATATGCTAGTAATACCAGTGTTCAATTTTTCCATTAGGGGTTGGTATAATGGTTAATGTATTTACCTCACAAACAAGAGGTCTCACCAAGAGGAAATTGGCTGGCTTAAAATGACCCACAAGGACAGCTAGCCTACTACTCACCTATGGGTGTATTTATTATTGATAACATTAAGGACATAATTCCTTCTATTACAAAGATGAAAGTGCTTATCAAGATTCACTTTTGGCTCCATTTTAATTGAATTTCATATTTTAGGATTTGACTTTATTAAAAGGATTTTAAACTGTGTTCTTCATGGTCACATTTCCAGAGTTGAGTAGTTGATTTGTGGTTTCTTTGGTTTGTTTATGTCAATTGGACATCTTAGTTCAAAGAGCTTTCTTTCACAGGAACAATAGGTCTCTATCTAGATCTATTTCTAAGGTTTTCTACTTAAACTTTGGTGATTGGAAAGGAATATCTCAGGATTTTGTGTCTCATGCCTTCTATGATTCTCATGATACCACTGACAAGATTCCATATGAGAAAGATACACTCTCTTTGGTCCAAGCCAGAGCCAGATTATGGTCAAATGAGACCCTAGGCAGGGTAATAGATTTGGACCCCCCAGAGCAGCCCGTCCTGCAGCAACCCCCTACTCACCCCACAGCAGCCCTCCTCCCCAGCCATTCCAGTGTTCCATTACTTGGCTATTGCTCCCTAGTTACCATAAACATTGCTCAAACATGTCAGTTTGCATCCGGTTTTATTTTTTAGGTCTACAATGATTACAGATATTGAAATAAAATAGCACAAACACTGATAGCCATTTGCTAAAGAAACAATACAGTCTCAGAATGAAAACAGACTTAGTATGAGCAGTAAACTTCCTTAAAAAAATTTAATTTAATTCTGTATATATATTCTGTATATATTACTGTAATCAAACCAACTAGATTCCTACTTTTATGTATATATTCTGTGTATATTACTGTAATCAAACCAACTAAATTCCTGCTTTTATGTATATATTCTGTATATGTCACTGTAATCACTATGTGTAACACTGTTTCTACTTCCGTACCAATTAATGTTTAATTTTTTTCTGTATCTATATTCTTGTCGGAGCTTCTCTCCCCGAGCCTCCACTGAAAATGGGCTTATTTAGGCCCAGTGGACTTTCCCATTAAACAAATGCAATAGAATAAATAAATAAATAAATTAATTAATAAAATAACTTCTCTGCTATTGAAACTCATATTCATTGAAATGGCATTAAAACCCACACTCAAATAAAATACATCTGGCAAGTGAAGAATTAAGTTTACCTTTGGGCTGTTTTCAAACCATAGTCTCCTTTCACACATTTTAGGGCAATATATCCATGCTGTGTTCTTTGATTCACCTTCCTGATTGTATAAATTAAATTCCTCATATAATACAGCACCACTTGTTAGAGAGTGTAGTATTGAACATTTTTCCAGTAAGCAATGAAACAAAATGTATGACCCAATAATGACAAAATTGCCATTTCAGAACATTTTAACCATAAAAGGCCACTAAAACTTCTGAAATTGCAATCCATCTGTAACAGTCAATAAGCACACAATTTCTGCAGATGTAAAAGCCAGCCAAATTATTCCACATTAAAAAGATCTGTAACTAATGAAGACGCTACTGGCAAATGACTTTACATTTCAGTTTTTTATCTATGATTTCATTACCTGTTGCCTTTGAATAATTAATTGCCTATGTTACATTAAAAAAATGGTAAGCTGGTAATATTGCAATAGGAAATGACTGACAAACTGACAAGTTCATAGTTACTAGCCATCACATACAAAGAAGGACACACTCAGGAGTGCAGAACCCCTATTCCCCTTAAAATGCACCAAATAATCCACAATCAAAGGGACACTGTAATTTCAACACTCCATATACATGGTGTGGGGTAGAATCTGCCATCTTCTGCACCAAAGGCTTTCAAATTCTACAGCACAAACAGTGACTGCCATTTGCTAAACAAAACCAATAATTGCACATTGAAAACACTTAGCATGAGCAACAGTAAACCTCTGTTTGCTTGAAATTCATAATTCCATGAAAATGCACTGGAACTCATAATCCCTTGAAACTGCACTGAAACTCATAATTCCGTGAAAACGTACTGAAACTCAAAAACGCACAATTCCGCCAGTAGTCTGGTAGTTGGTGTAGAGGGTTCAGACTCTGCCTCCTGTGACCAAGTTACAGGGTCAAGCCTGATCAAGTTAATAGACTAAAGTGCCCCCTCCCCCCAGCTAGGTTATTACATATCATACATCCATACCTGTCAACCTCTTAGCACAAGAAATTTGGACAAAGCCTAAAACAATGAGGGATAAAGGGGTCTATATTAGAACACCGAACATTCAAAATTTTGAGTGTTCTAATATCGACCTTTTTCAACGAAAGCTGAAAATATCGAAGAAACAGAAAACCGAATTTTTTCCTAGGGAAAGAATTTGGTTGTCCGTTTCTGTTGCTTCAGTATTTTCAGCCCTGTGGTGGAAAGTTATGGGTCGGGTTCAGGTAAGTGTGCGATTGTGTGGACATGAGGGATAGGGCGGGTTAGGTGAGTTAGGGTTAGGGTGCGGGTCAGATAAGTGTGCGATTGTGTGGATGTGAGGGTTAGGGCGGGGTAGTTGAGTTAGGGTTAGGGTGCGGGTGAGGTGACTGTGCCATAGTGACGGACCTTAGGGTTAGGGTTTGGGTTAAGGTAAGTGGATAGCTAGTGGTGTATGTATAGTTTAGCGTAGGGTTAGGTGTAAGAGTTTAGGTGTATGTGTGTGGATTGCTGTTTGTTTGGTGTGCTTGTGTTGTGTGCATGTGTTTTGGAACAGCAAATTTCTTCCCTAGGAAAACATTCGCTGTTCTATATGTTCTATGTTTTAAATTTTCGATTAATAGGGTTCGATATTAGAACACTCAAAATTTTGAAAGTTCGGTGTTCTAATATAGACCCAGGGATAAAGGCCCCAAAATGGGGACAGATTATAAATATTGTACTTATAGACTTAGAAAGTTGTTAGAATAACAGCATTTGTCTAGTGTGCATTTTCTGAAGGAAATGAAGTCTGAAACTCAAATTTATGACATTATTTAGTTATTTCAATCTTTAGTGATTTGCCAGAAAGCTACACATTTTATGAGGAATAGGCCAAAAATATGAGGGAAAATCTGGACATTCTACAAAAATCTAGACAGTTGAGATGAATGTACTTCTCAACCTCTTAGTGCAAGAAATCTGGAGAAAGCCTAAAATAATGGGGATACAATGGCCCAAAAATAGGGATAGATTTTAAATACTTCTCTTTTTAATTTAGAAAGTTACTAGAATAACAGGATTTGTGTTAGCATGCATATACATATCCGTATTTAATGACGTCAGACCTCTGATTTGCCAGAAAAAGACAAATTTATGAAAAACAGACCAAAATTATGATGTTAAGTCTGGACATTTCAGAGGTACATTAAACACACACACACACACGCACACACACACACACACACACACACACACACACACACACACACACACACACACACACACACACACACACACACACACACGCACACAAACACACACGTGTACCTACCTTCTCTCTGCTCTCTCACAGCAACACACATATACACACACCTACTCTCTCCCACAGCAATACACACACACAAATACACCTATTCTCTGATACAGCAATATACACACAGTATCTTTCAAACAAACTGAATGGCTAGTTTAAATTACATACATGCATACACATACATACACTCACTTTCTCTCTCATACAGGAAAATCAGAACAACTAGTTTAAACTATACATATACATGTACACACGCAGACACACACACACACACACACACACACACACACACACACACACACACACACACACACACACACACACTTACCTTCTCTATAAATGGAGCGACTTGCTTAAATTCCACGCACTAGTACAGAATGGGTTTACAGACAGGTTGGTGTGCATGCAAGTGAAGCACACGTGGTCCTCCTTAAAGGAGAAGACACCACCACTGTGGTATTAAGAAGAAGTTTTTTTTTTTTTTTTAATGTTGAAGGCTTCTGGCCAGAGTGGGCCCTTATAGTCATGGGCCCAAGGCAACTGCCTATATTGCCTAGTGCTGGATCCGTCTCTGGTCTCAGCATCAACACCTTTTATCTTTTCAAATCCCAAGTGGTGGGGATTTATTATTAGAAGAAAAATAATTTGCTGACGATAACAGATATCCTTAAACTCAAGTGTTCCCTTCTTCCTCCTTGTTCCAAAGCGATTATCCACCACAGATGCCTCAGACTTTGCTTGGAGACATCAGTGTCCTCTTGTGTGTCCAGGAATAACATCAGCAACTCAAATGATGTTATAAATACTTTATCTAGGGATCTAAACCTCTTCTGTAACAGCAACAACAACTGAATGGTTTGGAGGATCAGGTATATCTCACAGAGGATACCACTACTGTGGAACAGATTCCCCATCTACGTAAAAAAAAAGTTGATCCCTATCAATGAGAAACAGAAAATTTACCCTAGGACTGCCCCCTGTACTACTAATGGATTGATGCAGTTCCTAAATGGTTTATCCCATGCATGGGTCCCTTCAAATTATCTGTGGTATGATTCCAGTTATTCTCATTAGGGGTAATATATAATTATCTACCATGGGATGGGTAAGATCAATCTAACACCAAATGGGATAAGTTAATTCAAACACCAAAAGGGAAGTTGGTTAGGCTTAAAATGGCTGCAAGGGCAGGTATCCCGGTACTTGCCTATGAACCTGTGGAGATATGACAGCCACCCCACCTCTCCCACACACATTCATTACACACAGGGGAGGTTGGTATAAAGGTTAAGGTGTTTACCTTAGAGATTCAAGATGCAGGGTTTGATTCTCAAATGGGGTAATTTGACTAGATCTAAAATGCCCCATAGGGGCAGTTAGCCTATTACTAATCTATGAACCTATGAACTAATCTATGAACACACACACACATGCACATATGTGTGTGTCCACTCACCCACACACACATACACACACACACACACACACACACACACACACACACACACACACACACACACACACATGCAATAATACCTACCTAACTTACCACCTCACTAACTCCCCTACCGCTTTCTGCCAGGCAGACATGCACTCACACATGCACTGTAACATGCAGCCCTTCACATACACTCATGCATATATCTCTTAACACTATACTACCACTAAGCACCCAAGCTCTTACCTCTTCCCCAGCTGATGGACATGGGTGTGCCAATCTGCACAGCCGAGTGATTCCATGAATTGCTGGGCTGCATAGGTACCTTACTGCAGGCAGTTCAAGGATAGAAAACATGGCTAATTAAAAAAATGACTCTCCTCTGGAGTGCCTCATTAGCATGTGAGCATGGCTGAGGTGACTGCCCACCACTGTGCTCCATGTCTTTGTACAAAAGCAATATGATAGGGTTGTTTATAAATTCCAGAAGGTTACTACCAGGTGTATACCTCATGTATACTTCATGTTAACCTTTATGAACTTAGTCTTGAGTATTGATCTGCAGTACTATACCTAATATAGTATACACAAAGTGCAAGTCATTTATGCCTTACTGCTTTTACACTTTCTGTATCAGTATCCACTTTCAAAACTACTGACCACATCATCAACAGGAAAAAGAAATAGTGACCCCCATTCCTAGAAATCAGGCTTAGATCTGGAGTTTTAATTATCTTTATTTTGTATATGTGTATATATATATATATATATATATATATATATATATATATATATATATATATATATATATATATATATATCACCTACACAAGAATGACAGTGCAAAACATCGACATCCACATAGTCGACAATCGAAACACCGACAATGTAATTACTGCGCAAAAAAAGAAAATTAAATTTCCTTTTTTGTGCTAGCAGGGGGGCTATGCCCACCTGCACCCCCCGTGGGGGGCTCCCACCCCCCCATAACTTTAATATACCAACTCTGAGATCGCACTACAGTGCAGGAATGGAAATCTTTCCATTCCACACTACGGAGACATACTGTTTCCCCATTGTCAGCATTTTGATTGTCAACCATGTGGTGTTGGTTATGTGGGTTTCGGTCTTCCCAGCTGTCGTTCTTCTGTCGGGGACCCATATATATGTATGTATATATATATATATATATATATATATATATATATATATATATATATATATATATATATATATATTGATATATATATATATATATATATATATATATATATATATATATATATATATATATGTATATATATATATATATATATATATATATATATATATATATACATATATACACACACACACACACACACATATATATATATATATATATATATATATATATATATATATATATATATATATGAGTCACTGTTGTATTACCAAAAACACAAAAACACAATCCATCGAATTGTGTTTTCGATAATACACTTTAGTGAAAGTGCATATTGTCGAAAGTGCATATTGTCGACTATGCACTTTCGCTAAAGAAATCAACATAAAAAAAGTAAAAAAAAAAAATAACATTAAACAGTGTTATGCAGGGGGGAAAGCCCCCCACACCCCCTCCTACTTTATTATTCTCACTCCGAGATTGCACTACAGTGGGGAAAAGGCAATATTCCCTTATCCCCACTGTACAACGATGTCAGGGACAGCTTCATTAGTTGTAAATCAACACTATACATTGATTTACAACTAGCGGTGCATGCAAACTGCATGCTTTCTTTAATTTCCCACTCCCCATTTAGCGAAAGTGCATTTTCGATAAACCGTGTTTCGACATTGTGACAGTGACCCATATATATATATATATATATATATATATATATATATATATATATATATATATAAAGACACACACACACACGTACAGACACACACACACACACACACACACACACATATACACACACATACATTTACAGATCATTTTATTCAGCTACATAATGCTGCTCATTATAATATTTATTGTCTAGGTCAAATGGGCAAGGAAAGAAAAAAATAACTTTGCAAAGTAAACTCATTGGGTAATCTTATAAGAGAACAATTATACCATTGTACAATTATACTTAACACCCTTTAGCGACATGTAGGTGATGACACTTATGCTTCCTCATCTCATTTCCAGTAAACAAGAGTAGCCAGACATTTATATTTTCTACTGCAACCTTATGCTGATGCCCCCCATCATTTAAAAATGTACTCAACTCTTAAATTCTTACCTTAATACATTTTGGAAAAGGGCAAGTTATTTACAATTGTCGGCAGTTATAACCATGAAAAACTATTTTTAGAAGAGCATTCCTACGAAATAAGCATGATTTGCATTGCTCTATACAGCAAATGCTATTCTAGACAGGCCTAAGTGTTCTGTGCTCTTTGAGCCATAGTGTTTCTAATCTATGCACAGAAAAAAAATGTTCTTATTTGAGTACATTGAGTGTGCCTAGCTGGACCCTTGCCAGTAAACACCCCATCTGTTCCAATAACAGGAACCTCTGAATTTAATTTTTCTTTTAACTAAAGCACTCTACCACAGACGTTAGTTGCCCCCCATTCTGTGATTCCTAACAGCAGTCTCCCTTTGCATGCTGTTTAACTATTTGAAAACCCTGCTGTTTTACTACTATTACTAAACCCTTTCTCCTATAAATTCTTGTATTTCTAAATCCCACATAGTCCTGGTAAAAGTGGTTTATTTTATTTCATAAGAAAGGTATGCAACACAAGTAAGTGCAAAGTACCTACTGCTTTTCCTGATTGTTTCAGGACATTAGCTGCCCCCACCATCCTGTGCTTGCTAACAGCAGTCTACCTTTATATGCTGTTTAACTATTTGAAAGCCCTGCTGTTTTTCTACTATAACTAAACCTCTTTCTCTTATAAATTCTGATCTCCCTAAATCCCACATACTCCTTGGTAAAAGTGGTTTATTTTATTTCAATAAAAAAGGTATGCAAAACAAGTAAGTCCAAAGTACCTACTGCCTTTCCTGATTGTTTCTGTAGACTTGCACATCTGTGAAATCAGGGCCAGCCCTTTTCATCATACTATTGGTTATCCACCACTTTTCTGGTTTGTTCAGTCCTCCCCCTCTGCCACAAGACAAATCACAGCCTAACCTAGCTTTCTTAAGCTACCAGAACCATTTTTAAAATCCCCTTGGTGAAGCTGCTTTTATCATTGAGTGGAGTGCCCATACCTAAAGTTATTTTTCACAAACTTAAGGTTCTTTTTTAAAACACCTCTCAGTTCCTATACTGTTTTTGTTATACTAGCTCCACAACTTAAAGAGTGGAATAACATGTTTAAACTGAAAAGAAAAACTAGCATTACTATATACCTGATAAAGAAGTGTAGTGCTCCCCTAAATCAATAGCTTAATTCTGGACAGAACATGTAGTGTTATTATTTTGTACCTTCACAATGGTTCTGCATTCCTGCAGACCAGTTTAAGGTGCCTGATGGTTTTCTGTGGACTGTGTGCACACTGGGAACTCACTCTTGCCTGCTCTGTTTGCCCTCTCTCCGCTCGGCTCACTTCTCTCCTCTACCCTACCTCCATTCCCACCCACCTCCACATCACTTACATTTATCCTCCACATCACAACTCACTAACTAATCAGTTCCTCCCATCTTGTAATTGTATATTATCATCCCAACCCCTATCTATTCCTTCCCCAAATTCTCAAGGCCTCAACTACATCCTTTTCTCATCACCTCACTACTCATACCACCACTCCCTCCTTCAACTCCCCTCCTAAAAATCTAATTCTCAAACATGTTTCTCTTACACATGTTGTTCATCCCATTACTACTAACTGCTGTCTCCGTAACAACACCTAACAACTCTCCTATAATCTACTTAGAATCCCCACCTATCCTTTAACAAACCCACCTCTATCTAACCTCTTTCACTTTGACATAGTACCCCACATCTACATATCTACAAATATTGAACTGTTGCCATATAGCTATCTCCACCATGCTAACCCCTCCTTAATACCACTAAGACAACTGCCTATACCCCCAAAGATTTCCCCCAAGTACAATTAAATAGCTAATCTTCATTTATGTGGAGACATACACCCCAACCCTAGCCCTATTCTCACCCAACAAAACACAGGCATCACAAACAAATCCCCCAAACCAACAATAAATCAAACCTTACCTCTACTATCCAACATATCCAAAAAAATTTCTGACAACCTCCTCATAATTATAAATATCAGAAATCTCTTAAACAAAATACATGAACTCCATGCCACCCTGTCACTATACACTCCTGACATTTCCATGCTAACTGAAACCTGGCTTAAACCCCACATAAACCATAATGACATTATTCCCCCTGGCTGCAATATTCTCAGACACGACAGGACAGAAAACAAGGTGGAGGAGTAGCAATTCTATATAAAGACACTCTTAATTTTGAAAAACTGCAGGTAAACATCCCATATATTGATAACACAGACCTCTTAGCATCACATCTAAAAATCAATAATAGCAAATATATTGTCTTAATAGCTGTATATATACCACCAAATAACAAGTCCTCCACAATAGAAAACCTTCTCTCATGGGCCTCACCCACATTTAGCCAAGAAACTATACTAGTTGGTGATTTCAATACCGATTGGCAATCCTACTCATCAGATAACCCCTCAAATCACATCAATCTACATGGTTTCACCCTATTGATTCATTCACCCACTAGAATTGACAAAACCAGCAACAAACAATCTATTCTCAACTGGACCCTAACTAACAAACCCTCTTTAATCCACCTTTCAGGCTATCTACCTAACAGCCTAAGTGACCATCTACTAACTGTCTTTCTAAGTCACCATAGCTCACCCACAAAACCAAAATCATATAAACAAATATGTAATACAAAAAATGTATCCATAGACACATTTAAACAAATACTACTAACCTGTAACAGGTTCCCATTAAAATACCTCCCACTAGATGCCGCAGTTGACTATTTCATTAACATATTTCTTGATGTTCTAAACACACTTGCCCCCATAAGACACATAAGAACAAAAACTACCAACTGCCAATGGCTTTCTAAAGAAACTAAACAGTTACTAAAACAAAGAGACAAACTCTGGTATCAACATATAACCAACAGATCAAAACCTTCATTATACAACTACTGCCACCTAAGAATGTCTGCAAAAAGCAAATCAGAGCTGATAAAACAAAAAAAACTGTACTGTACATGCATTCGGTCCAAGCATCTAAACCCACAAAAATTCTGGGCTTCCATCAGTCAGCTTATCCATCTAGGCCACATCCCCTCCTCATCCCCAAATATAAAAAACACAGAAGAAAGCATAGCATCCCACTTATAACTCACTTTTCATAAACTCTATCCTCTCGCTCATAAAAAACAAAATAGCCTGCAACAAATCACCCTCCCTACTATTACTGATTCACTTACCTCACTCTCTCTTAAACCCATCCAAACAAATACAATAAAGAAATTGCTAAGCCAACTGAAGCCCACATTTGCCACTGACAAGCTGCCAAACAACTACCTCAAATTAGCAGCCAATGTCATCTGCTAACCAGTTTCCATACTGATCAATAAATCTATCACCAAACAGTATGTACCTAAAATCTGGAAAACCTGTTACATAATCCCACTCCACAAAGGAGGCTTCTCACTAAATACAAACAGATCGAGTTTTTAATGAAAAAACAAAACTTCAATACACATACATTTTTAAACTAGGATTATTTATTGTATTTAATTATTTACAATGAATTATGAAAGTATTTATACACAAAGGAAAACATAATTAACTGTTTTAAAAGTGTTTAAAGTTTTAATAATGTTTTAACATGATTTAACACTATATTAAGTACCCATAGAGTTTTTTTATACAATGAGCCTTTCTGTTTTATTGGTTTAGATAGGATGCAAACAATATTATTGGTTGTTTTGATTTTAATTAGAGTATTTAAAGAGCAATTGGATTTAATTAATTGTCTGATGAAGTCTCACTATAGATGTACAGGCTTCTCACTAGAACTATCTAACTATAGGCCAATATCTATACTATCCCCTCCTTCTAAAATCTTAGAAAAGTGCATAAACTCTGAACTGATGCAACATCTACTATCTAATAAGCTCCTTTCCCATGCACAACACGGATTTCGACCAGGCCATAGTACCACCACAGCACTCCTCAAATTTGCCAGTAATGTCAGCCAGCTAAAAAACAATGGCCAAATGGTTGCCTCAATATATCTTGACATGTCAAAAGCATTTCATACAGTGTCCCATGAACAACTCCTACATGAGCTTGCATCACTTGATATATCTAAAAACACTCGTTTGGTTCCAAAATTACCTATCTTACTGCTGTCAATCAGTCAAATGACAAGATGACCTCTCCTCCCCAAATCCCATTACAGTAGGTGTTCCACAAGGCTCAATTCTTGAGCCTCTACTCTTCACAGTTCCGACCAATAACCTACACAAAGCTACTAATCTTGCTTCCATCATACAATATGCAGATGACTCCACTGTCATGTGCACCACACCTACCCTAAACAACTACAAGACAATACTCAAAAATCTTTTACTGCCATAAAGTCTTTCTTAGAAAAATACCAGCTCATCCTTAAAACCAGCAAAACCAAACTAATACTGTTCCCTAACTAATGTCACAAAACAAACTCCCCCCACCATGACTTTACAATCACCTCATCCACTCACACTCTAATCAAATCCACATCAGAAACCAAGCTACTAGGTATCATTCTAGATGATAAGTTAAAATTTGACAAACATATATCTCATGTCATCAAAAAGGCCCACATTAAATTAGGTTCCCATTACAGAAAAAAACTTTCTCAACAAACTCTTCCAAACAAGCTATTGTCAGGACCCACCTACTATCCACTTTACTCTACACCTCCCCAATATTTACTAACCTCAAAAAATCAGACTTAAGCAAACTTGAATCATGCTACCATAACAGCCAGATTTGCTGCTAACCTGCCCCCACAGAACCCATAAATGTCTTGCTCTGAAACAACTCAGATGGCTAGAGTTGCCCAACCTACTAACCATAAATCAACTTACCATAACCCATTCCATAGTTTACTTACCCAACAAATGTTCATCCCTACAGGACCTAGTACAAACCCACCTCAACAGCAGGACTCTATGAGCCTCAAAAAAATTACTACCTGAAGTTACAAAATCCAACAACAGCTGTGGAGACTCACTATATTCTAACTATGTAACAAAATCATGGAACTCTACCCCCCAGAACATACTAAACACAGCAAACCTAACGCACTTCAAAAACTGCTAAAGTCCCACCTAAATGAAAACTGGTTATGCTCCCACTCCTCACCAGGCTGAACCCATTTCTCCCCTCCTCACCCTATCTCTTCCTATGCTCTACTTTCACTATGTCTGTATGCTTACTGAATACATTACTTACTCGCATCCTCACCCTCTCTCCCCCTACTCTCCACTTTCAATATATCTCTGTTTGCTTACTGATCCTATGTGATTATAAGTATAGCAGCATTAAGCATAACAATTAACCGTACCAAACAGGTGCATCTGAGACACTACCCTATTGCATATTAAGTAACTGTATCTCTGAGACAGGGTCTATATTATAAACTCAAAGGTACAGAATGTTGGCAACCTTTTCATTGACACATTTGTTGAACGTCCACTTCAGCAAATGGCCACATCATCGATTTCTTTCCAAGGAAAGGGGAATTTTATGCAGTGAAAGAATTCCCTTGGCCATATGAAAAAAACAAAAACAAACTTTTAAACCCAAATCAAGTAGGGGGCTTTGCCCCCACACCCCCCGATCTGGGGGGCTGTGCCCCCCATACCCCCTAATTAAATATACCAACTCCAAGATTGCTCTACATTAGACAAAAGGGCATAATCTGCATAACAGCCAAGGGAATTCTTTCCCTGCGTGAAATCAACCGTTTGCGGTTTTTGGATTTCGATATTACCAGATCGATCTTTAGGTATTTGAGTAATTAAAGTTTTGATCTGGTAATATGACCCACTAAATCTAATGATGCATCAGCTGTATGCAAACGCATGACTCTGAGAAACTGTCCTCTGAGCACATTTCTAGGGATATGCCTAGGGTGCATACTATTTTTATGTAAAAGGTAATTCTTTTTGCAGGACTTTCTATACAGTTCCATCTTGAAACTACGTAAAGCATCCCTTCTCACAGTGATATCTAAAAAATCTATTGACACATAAGAGGTTTTAACACTTAACATCAAAAACTCTGTAGTATTCTGCATATATTCAACAAATTATTCAAACACTTCAACAGTGCCATTCCATAACAAAAAAAATATCATCCACAAATCATTTTTATTGGATAATATATTGAGAGAAAGCATTATTGCTAAGTACTTGACTATATTCTCAATAAGCTAGTACTAGATTGGCGTAGCTATTCCTACATGCCTTGCCCATAGCTACACCAACCGTCTGTAAACAAAGTTCTCACCGAACACAAGCACATTGTTATCCAATACTAGTTCTAATAACATACATAACACCTTAATCTTACTGTTGGAATAGACAGCATGCCCTTGTAAAAATAACCTCACATACTCAATCCCAATACTATTAGGGATCACAGTAAAAAGGGATATTACATCCAATGTAACAAATAACAAATCTTGGTCAGCAGGTAGATGACAGTCTGATATAAATCAGTTAAAAAGTTTTTTGTATCTGTCAAAACAGATCCTACATTGCCTAGCACTGGTAGAAGCATTTTCTCTGTATAAATAGATGACGGTTCAGTAGTCCAACCTTTGCTGGATAATATCAGGTGTATGGGTGGTTTACTCAAATTCTTATGCACCTTAGGAAGTCCATACAGTATAGGAAAGATGGGATGCTCGACAAAAAAAATTTATGCAGATCTTCTGTGATCATACCTGTCATTAATAAATCAAAAAGCAAACAAGAAACCCAATCACCAATTCATGTCACTTTATACCTAGAGATGGGCTGATTTGTAGTTTCATCACTTAGAAGCTCCTCCATGCTAGTAAGATAGAGGTCCCTGTCTATTACTACAGTCCCGCCTCCTTTATTGGCTGGTCACATTTCAATTGAATTAAACCTTTTCAATTCATGTAGAGCAACACTTTCAACTTCTGCCAAGTTATTAAAAGAAAAGGTATGTTTATTAGTCAGTGTTAATCTAATCTGTTCATCACATACAGTAGTAAAAGCTTCAATAATAGGATGTTTCTCTGGAATAAATGTGTTAGGCTTACAAAAATTAGGTATTGGTCCAGATTATGCTGGAAACATCAGTGAAAGAGACAAGTTCCTAGTAAACATCTTAAGATCAGTAAGTACTTGAGTTAAATTAGATTTCTGTGCTGGAACAAAATAAAGTCCTCTACTCAGTAACATATTTTGTTCAGGTGTAAGAACAACTGACGAAATATTAAAAAACTAAACTATTTATGTCTTGCTTCGTGTCATTATTTGGTTGTATCTCTCCACTTGCTGTTTGTGATGAATACGTCCTCCCCTCGATCAGCTTCTGGATCTCTCTTGTCTGTGGTTCATAACTGTAGGGAGAGGCTCTGGTAAAGAAAAAAAGGAGGATCATTATAGAAGTAGAGGTGTTTGATGTACTAGCTACCACCTCTGGTGTACTTACATCAACAACATCCTTGATAGACGAGCACTATCAGCAGATCTGGTAGAAATATTGTCTGTGGATGTCTCATTAACATGAATGGGTATTGTTCTCTGTTCCTCCCTAGGCCTTGAAAAAACATAGCCTCTCTGAAAATCAATGATATCCCTCTGAAACTTCTTAAATTTAGTGTCCTGAAGCCTTCTATTAAAGTTCATGATTTGTTCAAACAACTTATCAAGGCTGGTAGTAACAGTCTCTGCTGAAAACTTATTATATATTTCACTCTGTAAACTATTGATCTCTTTCAGTAAATCATTCTTGATGAGATGAAAAAAATCTATTAGTAAATGTATATAATCTAGACCCAATTGAATATTAAGTGCCTACCACCGTTTGAGCAATCCAGGATATACAGCTCCAAAGGTGGGCATTTTGAGGATACATAATCCTGTGGGTACTACCTTATGGTGGAGGCTTGCTTCCAGGTATATCCTCTGCCACTGCATACATTTATACTTATAAAGTTTAGTCTCTAAATCTGTAAGCAAATGAGAGAATTCTACTTGTGGGTTTCGTTCAACCACCGAAGATGTTTCATTTAATTCCGAAACAGAGCAGAGAAAGGGATTGGTGTCAACCCTCAAAATCCATTGTAGTCTGTCTGACTTGTTAGGACTTTACTCCAACTCAATGTTAAAACCTTTGACTTGTACATAAGGTTTGCACTTCCCATAAGGAAATCTAGTAGGGGATGCAAGATACATATGCACAAGAACCTTTGCTCATGATTCCTATGAGAAACCCATGCAATCCCACTGAGCAAGGTTAAAACACAGCACATGCACAGACTAGAAATATCATAGAGCATTTATTTGAACTGCTCAAGTCATGTTTCTACTGTCTGTATACATCTGGAGGTGCCCTGCAATATGACACTGCCACCTCTGGAAAAATACTGCCTGTGTGCCACCTTACATAACATTATAGTTTGAAAACAGTTGCAGCAGGGTGCCCCAGTTCCAGAACCACAGTTTGCAGCATCACAGACAGCAGCAGCTGACAAAGACGAGTGGTCAGATGAAGACCCAGCAGCAGGAGACAATTGAGGCAGAATGAAGCAGTACAATATGCTAATTCACTGGCTAAGAGGCAGCAAATTGCACATATACTCAGCACTTAATTAACATAAGAGCTAAGCAGACACAAACAGTATGACTGATGCATACAAACAAACTGGACTATGCTTAATTATGCAATGGCCGGCTACTGTGAGCATTAGATATAGGGAATCCTAGGCTAGGATATTCTCAGAAGCAGTAGAAAATGTGTGATCAACCTGTCATGAAGAAATAGAGCAATACATAAACAAACACAAGCGGTAACTAAAAATCAGTGCTACCTATACATGACTATTATAACAATAACTGATATACCCATAACACACTTGATGAGGGGTAGTACAGACAGTAAAATTCATGGAACAGCATATAATTATGCAGTCAGTGAGCAACATCGCAGAAACCAAACAGTATAAACAGCAATGCAAGTACTGCAATATCCCATATACATACCTCTCCCTGAAAATGTATAAACTACAGAAGAAAAAAAAAATAACAGCAGATGCAAGAATATACACCTACTAAGCAGAAAAAAAACCCCACCAGAAGCTGAGAAACAGTTGTCAATTAATCAGAAATATACAGAACTCATTCAAGTTAGTTACAGTCTAGCTTTTAAGAATTTTTTACAGTAATACTACAGACCACTGTACTTTATGCATCACCGCTTAGCTAGGGTTAAACTATTCCTGGTGCCATAAAGTCTGCTCTTCAAATTTTCCCTTAGCACTAGCCAGTTTTAAAGTTTTAGCACTCAAATATGTTTCTTTGAGCTCAGCACTTGTTCAGAACTCATTGTAAGCACTAAATAAGCTACAAATTACTACAGCAATCAACTTTCCTCACTTGTCTAGAGGAAAACAGTTTTTAGTACTTAATAAATAAGCACCTATCCAAGCATGTCTAAGGGTCAGCTTCTGGTGTTTTCTTCTGTCTACCTGATGAATCTGGGCATCTTGGGGCAATGCAGCAATTGCCTCCTGTACACAGACAACCCTCTGCTTCCAACACTACAACCTGTGAGAGATGCACTTATATAGCCAAACTGGAAGCAAAGCTCTCTTCACCCAAGACTGGACTAGACAGTCAAGAGGAGAAGGTAAACACTTGCCCCACACCACACTTATCACATAGTTCCTCAAAACCTACACCACTAAAACACACACATAGCAACACAAAACACACACCTACATTCGCGTAGGCTCTGAATAAAAATTTGGTCAAGCAACAGAGACCTCCAAAGCAGAAACGCATGCAATCTCCACACCCCCAACACAAGCCAAATGACACATAGCCCACAAACTCAATGTGCCACTCAACCTCAGCCCATAAAGCATAACAATGTACCTAACAATTTAGGTATAGGTGACTCTATAGTCAAGCACACTGATGTTCCACTTACCAGGCTAAACAAGGAGAAAGTTACTGTCAGCTGCCTGTCGGGTGCCAGGATCTGCCAAATAACGCACGCACTCAGGTCACTCCACAACAAGTACAAATATGACTCTGTCATTGTCCATGTTGGTGTGAATGACCTGAGATGTACCTCCCTGGACTACATGAAAAGAGACATGGAGGAGCTCTCTGATCTTGTAGCCCAGGCAGGTATGACCCTAACCCTGAGCAGCATCCTGCCATCACCCAGAATGATACCACAGTGCAAGGACAAAGTGATTGACTTCAACAATTGGCTAAGCTTCTGGTGTCATTCTAAGGGGATCCAGTATCTGTCTGCCTGGGATGACATGGTCGACAGACAACTATGCTTTGCCAGAGATGTCCTGCATCTGTCGCCCTTGAGATTCTGGATACTGGCTAAGGCTCTTGCCACCCCTATAGTGCCTTTTTTAGGCAAGGTTCAAATGACAAATTCACCACCATAACAGGTACAGGAAAGCAAAATCTGAGGGTAATGCTACTCAATGCTAGAAGTCTAAACCTCAAAATGCATTCAATCGAAGCACTCCTTAAAATGTTGTACATCGACGTCTGTGCAGTGACAGAGACCTAGTTCAAGCCTCCAGAGAGCACCCCTGGATTACCAGGCTATAATTCATACCACACCTTTCGGCCACCTAATCTGGACCGACACACTAAAGGTGGAGGTGTGTCCATATTCATTAAGGATATCCACACCTCCAGGCTAGTTGCTCAGCATAATGCATCCGAGATTATCCAAGTGAAACTAACTCTGAGCAAGACTGCAATCCAAATTGTAACTTGCTACAGATCCCCCACCATGCCCCAGGATTCCCACTCCTCATTTCTTGATACACTGGAAAATATTAGTGTACAACCCAACATCCTAATAATGGGCGATTCCAACTACCCCACCATTAACTGGGAAAACTACCAACTCTTTTGCTCAATGTTTTCTGGAATTCATAAATTCCAACACTTGAAACCACCATAAAAAATTTCTCCAAAGCCAACTTCACACTTCTTAACACAGAAGTGGCAAACTTCACGACACCCATGCAGACAGACAATGGAGGTACGAATGCTAAAGCCTACACAAATGCACTTTATAAGCACATACATGAGTGCATGGATCGTGTTATCCCTAACAGAACCAAGATGCTATCCTCTAAAAAAAGGAAGCCAATCTGGTGGTCCTCTGCTATAAACAAACTCTACAACAGAAGAAAGATACTGTTGTAAAAAAGAGTAAAATTCCATGACTGGAAGAACTCTCTGGTCAGTCTCAGTAAGAAGCTGAGATCCCTTATAAAACCCTCCAAAGCTAGTTATGAAAACAAAATCGCCATTGATTCTAAAGACAACCACAAAGCATTCTATAGCTATGTCAAGAATCTCAATGGCAACACTCAGATCTGCTTTGAGTTACAGCACAATGGCACTAAATATACAGAACAAACTGATATTGCCAACATCATGGCAGATAGGTTCAGTGCTAACTTTACCCCCACCCCTCACCCCCTAAAGGGCCCATCTCTATACCGGAAGAATGCAAAGTTCCTGTAATCACAGCTGCACAGGTAAAAACCATACTGTCCAAAGCCAAAAACATAGCATCCATGGGACCTGACAACATCTCAGGCTGCATTCTACATGAACTATAGAGTAAACTGGCACCCCACCTAAGCACCATGTTCAATCATAGCATCACCTCAGGCTTTGTGCCCACTGAATGGCACACAGCAATGGTTATCCCAGTCCACAAAGAGGGAGCCACCACGGACCTTGGGAACTACTGCTCCATTAGCCTAACGAGCCTGGTCTGCAAGGCCATGGAACGTATCATCATGGAACTTGTAAACAAAGACATTGGTAATCTCCAAACCCTGGACCCCACTCAGTTCAGGTTTGTAAAAAGCAGATCATGTCTACTAAACCTGATTGACTTCTTTGAAGCAGTCAAAAGCTGTAGATGAGGGTAAGGTGGTTCACACAGCCTATTTAGATCTCGCCAAGGCTTTTGACACCATCCCTTACTCTGGAATTATAGATAAACTCACTAAACTAGATATAAATCCCTATGTCACAAAATGGGTTGCCAACTGGCTCACTGACAAAACCCACACTGTGAAAGTAGCAGACTCCAAATCAGACTTCAAACCAGTGACAAGTGGAGTACCACTGGGTTCAGTCCTGGGTCCTCTCCTGTTTAGTATCTACTTTTCTGAAGTACAGGCTAACACAGAAGGTCTTTGGCTAATGAAGTTCCCAGATGACTACAAACTAGAGCCATAATTGAAACTCCTAATGATGTGGACATCCTACAAAAGGGCCTCACTGAGACAGACGCCTGGTGTCAAAGCCATGGCCTCAAGCTCAGTGCGAAAAAGTGCATTGTCATCCCCTTTGGTAAAAACTCAGTACCCATGAGCTACCACATAGGTGGTAGTCTACTTAACACTGAAAGTGTGATAAGAGACCTTGGGACACAGGTGGACAGTAGTCTCTCCTTTGATAATCACATTGCCACAGTAGTCAGGAAATCCTTCTATGTGGCACACCTCGTCACAAAAGTTTTCTCATCCAGGAAAAAAGAGGTCATTGTTCCCCACTACTTGTCACTCATTAGACCCGTTATAAAGTACAACACCCCTTTTAGTATGTACCTCACAAGACATCTACAACAACTGGAAAGGTTGCAGAAATACCTCACACAGATACCCTACGCAGACCATCTCAAAAAACTCCAGCTTTACTCTTTGCATATTGCTTACTCAGAGGTGATCTCTGCCTAACATACAAAGCTATGTCAAACCCAGAGCTGTTGGACATGCTCCACTTTAAAAAATCCCAATCCCTCCGAGCTACACTCTCTAGGGACCTAAACCTTGTCACCACAATAAACAGAACATGCTGGAGGGATAGATTCCTGTCCCAGAGACTTCCCATACTCTGCAACAAACTACTTATCTATATCAAACAAAGGTCCTGATTAGCACTCTTCAAGAAAAATCTTGATGATTGGATGGGAAATAGGAAATTCACCCCGGGGATCACCTCTGTGGCTCTGCTCGACAGGGCACAGGAAAATAATTTTCTTGGGTGGCAAAAGCCAGGGTACCTTTTTGGCTAGGCTTGTATAGGCCCTAGGGCCGATAGCCTAGTACCTACTTATGAACCTATGAACCTATTAATGTGTCTTTCCTGACCCTCATAAAATACATTTCAGATGACTTCAACAGAATTATTGAAACACTGCTGGAACGCAGCCCTCATTGCAATTATTTATCAACATATTAAAAGATTTAATTATTTGTACTGAATAATAGATACCTTGAAAATTTTACAACTATAGCATCTGTAGTCCGAAACAAAATTGTTGTCACAATTTTGTTCAGCAGCTTTTGGGAAAAAAGGCAGCCTTCCCTAGCATGATGGAAGTTACATAGCTACAAGCCCTACTTATATGGTGTAGGTAAACTCTTCTTATCATGTGGAATATGCTAATTAGCTCTTAGTTCATTATCTTTTCTGAATTACTGAATCTGTTCAAAATGCTGAGGAAGTAAACATGGTGTTAGTACTTGCACAATAATGTGCCTATGCTTAAGCAGTGCAAGAGCAGGAATTATGAGAGTTTTGACTAGCTAATGCTTTGGAACAGCACAACATTCACAATATTGCTCAGTGTATGTTAAGCATCCCTGATAATGAGATGTGCATTTTGACAAAGTGTCAAACAAAACAGTCTTACAAATACATTTTAAGTTTTATTTATTTAGGACTGAACCTTGATGAACATATTTGTCAACATTTTTATAATAATGTGTGATGCCTGTGCATACTTCTAATGCATAGGGTGAAGACTGCTAACTCTCTCTCTTTCGGCTTTTCCCGGTTAGGGGTCGCCACAGTGGAATTCCGGTCTGCTAATGATTGGCAGTAGATTTTTATGTGCTGGCTTGCTGGGCCTAACGCACATCCTTCAATGAAGGAATGCCCATTCATGCATGTTGACACACAGAAGACGCTCTAACTGAGAATCGAACATGCAACGTCTAACTGTGAGGCGACAACGCTACCACAGCACCACCACCGCAGTACAGGGTGAAGACTGCTAACAATGCAGCTGAAACCTGTAAGATATATATGCACCATAAAACCTTCTTTATACTTATGGCAACTTTCAAGACATTCCTTGTATAGAGGTGCTACAATGAAATAATGCGCAACAGCTGCTATCAGTAACTCTTGCTTTGCAGAGAAGTTGTTTCTACCCTCATCATATTTACTTGACTTTTTCCTTTTTCATTTAAATGTTGATGTAGCACATGTTACAAATGTCAATGTTGCAGTGTAATGCCATAGGTGCAGTGTTCAAATCTTGTGAAAGTGTCATTTATGTGAATGTAGGGATCATTACCATAACTGTTTTACTTGTAGTAATCCACAAAGTTGAGGATTCATTCCATTGAAATTTATCAGTTTTTCAGCTTCATCCTTTGCACTCAGTTTGGCATTTCACATTGGTGCCAGTCATAGGGCATTATTGTTCACAGCCTATGTGCAAAGACTTCACCATCAGTTGTACAAACAAGACTGGTGGTGGTGCATCTTTCTTAGCATTTTTGACATCACTAAATGGCAAAAAGTACATCTTTTGTAACTACCTGAGTGGCTCCTTGTGTTAATCAATTATGTCTTGAATGACAGTGTTAGGTTGTATGGTTTGAATCCACACATGGATAGTACATTTTCTGTGTGGCATAATACATGTGATCCCATCTTTTTTCTCTGTTTTAATGTAAATTGCACGTGCATTTTATAAAGGGTAATGTACCTATAACATTGTATGCTTAGTCTGCTAAACTTGATAATGTGACATATGTGCCATCCAGAATGCTCATACTACTAACTATAATAATTACACATTTCTGTGTGCATGCTATGCTATAAATAGTACATATACAATACAGTAAGAAAATAGAATTAGCAAGGTACTAGTGTACTTCATTATTAAGGGCACAACAACATAGCTGTCAAAACATGTGTGAACAATGCTTCAGTGGCATACCAGCATACTGATAAAGTGCACATCCTGAAGTAATAGTCTTGTGATGATATCCTGTCTTGTCCACTCTGTCAGTCCATTTCTGGAATACTTTCCTTAACATAAAACAATTATGATTTCAGTTAAAACAACAGCACATCGTGCACATGGACAAATAAAGTGCTCTGACATAAACATATTATTTTAATCGTGTGACAGTTAGCATAGAGCACTGCCACTGATCAGGAATAGCAAAAATTCAAAAAATAATTAATGTATGCTTTAATACTTTGCAATCAGTTGCACAAATGGTCTTGGCAGCAGTGTGCTTCAGTAAACAAATCTGACTGACTGAATGAATGAATAAATGAATGAATGAATGTAATGTCAGTGACCTCTATTAGTTGTACAGGCTTTATTGGCTTATTGTATATCTGATATGAGGAGTCAGTTCCATTGCACCTAGAGCCCTGCTTTGTGTAGCTGAGGATGGGATTCTGTAACATTTTCCTTCCCAGTGTCATAGTGTATTCCCGTGAACTTGTACATTTACAGATATATTTTCAGACTGGTATTGAAGAGTGCAATACTAATATCAATTGCACGTGTACCTTCTTGTTACCTTGCTCATGGTATACACATAACAGTGAGATTTAAGTGATGCACACATAGACACTAAATTTACTTGCAATAACACATAATGCAGTGATCTGGAGATTAACAGTCACAAGTGCATGGGTAGAAGTCCACTGTATGTTAGCTTACACATATATATATCATTCCCTACGATGACAATTCATAGTATGTAAGAACTATCACACTTAACATACATACATATACATAACAATTCTGAATACAACATCAACAAACTACTTTGGCTGCTTCCAATGGTGCATGATGCTTGGCATCGAGTAGCATAGTTTAGTAACTGTAAATGACACTTACCACCCTGCAGTTGGGAATTAATATAATGGTTAAGGTATTTACATTACAAACACAAGGTATGGGGTTTGATTCCCAAAAGGGGTAATTGATTAGGCTTAAAATGGCCCACAAGGATAGTTAGCTTAGTATCAATCTATGAAATTATGATGAATTTGTCTTCACTTGCATTCCAGTGGTGCTCCTCAGTCAGATGTGCTTAAAGTCACTGTACAAGAGAAAGCAATTCTGATATCAGTATGAAGATGCAGTTATTGTTATAACTGCAATAGGCTCACTGTTTTAATGTACTTCTGAGGTGATGTTTGACTTATTAATACAGTATGATGTTGTGAACTTATGATCCACACATTAATGGTGTCTGTTTGACAAAGCACGTTGCCCATTCTCCAAGATATGTGTCTTTCTCCTTTTGACTATGTGCTGCCTGACACTTGTAATATGACTTCTGTTGTGGTACCAGTGGTTAATGCATAGCTTTAGACCATGTGGATTTAGGTAGGTGTTCATATCCAGTCAGCAAATAGTAACTTGCAAAACTGGCTTATCTAATAGATTAGATGAGTGGTCTTCGACTTGGTGGTAGCATTTAAGCAGGGAAAAGGATACCCACAAGTGTTGTACTCCCTTTTTGAGGAAAAAAATATATGTTCAAATACACTGCTAAAGCTATCCTTTCAACTATGTGCTTTCAGATTGCAGTATGATTTCTTTCTGTGAATTCAGCAGTTAATACATAGATCTAGAGAATGTAGACTTAGAAAGGAAGGTGCTGAAATCTGGCAATGTGCACCTAGTATGTCTTTGTAAGTAAATATAAGTTGGTCAAAGTAGCTTATCCAACAAATCTGATGTATACAATTCAACGGGTCTATATTATATCATTGAACGCTTAAAAAAGCGAACAATGAATAATCAACCCCATATAAGAGAAAGCTTACAATCTCAAAAGCTCAGAACAGCGAATGTTTTCCAAGGGAAAAAAAAAATCACTGTTCCAAAAAAAAAAAAAAATTGAAAGAATACATAAAGTGGGACTGTGCCCCCCACACCCCCCTACTTAAATATACCAACTCCGAGATCACACTATAGTATCAAAAATGGCAAAGTAATGGAAGCGGCCAAGCAAATTCCTTCCCTGGGAAAGAATTCACTTAAAAGCCGCTTCACTATTTTGCCTTTTCGTTGTTTTAAGTTCGCGAATGCGTCTTTGGTCATCTAATAGGAACCCAATTCAACTTAGTGGTAACATTTAGATAGAGAGAGAGACATGAATCTCCCAAGTGTACTTCCTTTTAGGGGAAAACATCCATTCAAATGCACTGGTCAAGTCATCCCTTCAGCTGTGTGCTTTCTGATAACTATTGATATGACTTCTATAAATCTTTCTTCTAGACTCTGGGAAGTGTGAGATATAAGGTTTTCATTAAAAGGGAGAATAGCTTTTATCTAAAGTCTGCTTAAATATTTCAAGTTGCAATTATATAATGACCTGTGTGGTGATACTTTTTTGTACTTCTCTGACTTTTGTCCATGATTTAGCCAAAAAAGTTTTTTTTTTGCACTTTGTTAGTTTGCTCTGGGACTTTAGTCTTGTATTCCTGGCCTGGGCTCAAACCCAGGACCTACTACACTGTAGATCATGAGTAAGCTTATCTAGGCACTGGGATAGTGTCATTCATTTGTAGTTGTGTGAAGATTGTATATTACTTTAAGATTTTAGCACTGTTTGCACATTATACTGCTCTTTAATTTCCAAAAGTAGAATTACCTTATTTAGTCATTCATTAGAGCATTACTGGTAAATTTCTCTAGTATGGTACCTTAGTCAGTGAGTGCTATAGTGACAGTATTGTGAATTCTGATCCATGATTTGTGCTTCAGTACTTTTTATAGCTATGTATACCTGCCTAATGTTGCATTCCAGTAGTCTGGTGTCTTAGTCTGTGTTAGGATTTCAGTAGTGGCAGTATTCTGAGTTCTGCTTCAGGATTTGTGTTCCATACCTTTTATAGTTATATATGCCAGCTTAAAGTTGCATTCCACTAGCTTTCTGTTTACCTTGATACTGTTTTTTCTCCTATTCTTTGAGTTTTCCCCACCCCATCCCCACTCAGACATTAAGCTAAAAGATTCTGAAATTTTAACCATAGAACTAGAGTCCCAGTTTGAAATTTTCCCCCAACCTTTCTGCCCTTTTCTTGTTGTGGTTTTGAATGGCTACATCTCTGGCTTTTGGCCATTATGGTAATCTAACTTCAGAAGTCCCTCTTTCCCCTCTTTCATTGCTATTGTTGATTGTGTAAGATATTTAAGTACTTTTCCACCCATTTTTTCCATACAGCCATAATAGCAAGTGCCCACATAGCAAACCAGTATTACAGTTAAGTAAGCCTTCCTTAATACAAATTGTGTCCAGCACATTAAACAGCACTTACTATCAAATCTTAGCATAATCTAACCTAGTCTAGTGCCACACCCCAGACACCACCCAAGGAGACCTCTGTATAAGCCAGTCCACAGACTGTGGGAGCCTACCCAAATACAGGTCCAGACAACATGGATATGCAATTTACAAATGTCTCCATAGCCAGGTTGGTAGATATGGGCATCCTGAGCCAATGTAACAATTGTCTCAAGTTCACAGACCACCATTTAATCCTAAAAGAAACAAATACTTGCAAAGATGCACATACACAATTTCACTGAAGGCAAAAATCTTGCATGCAAATAAGGTTGTCAAGAACACACACACTGCATCCACCACAGACAGTGTCACCACTCACATAGACCAACATATGCTGAGGCACTAAAAAGCAATCTTCCCAAATCTCAAAGACCTCCTAAGCCTATAAACTGCAATGCCTAACTAAAGAAAATACACCATAGCTACAAATATGATTCTATCATAGTCCATGTTGGTGTTAATGATCTGTGACACACTTCCCTGGACTATATGAATAGAGAGGAGCGCTACAGAATCCTGAAAGCCCGAAATCCTGAAGACCAAAATTCTGAAAGTTCAAAATCCTGAAAACTGAAACTCCTGAAAACTCAAAAGCCTGAAAACACACAGGATACCAACAGTTACTATATTCCAGCACAAGTATATACAGAAACAAATAAAACACAAACCATATTGTTCTTCTCCAAGTGTAAGCAGGGGGGCAAGCACCCCTGCATCCCTCGTGTGTGGGGGGGCTGCACCCCCACACCTCCTGCTACTTAAATATATCAACTCTGAGATTGCACTTAGTGTACTTAAGTGCAATCTTGGAGTTGTTATATTTAAGTAGCAGGGGGTATGGGGGCACAGACCCCCATATGGGGGTGCAGGGGGCACAGCCCCCCTGCATATAGTTGAAGGGTAATATGTTTCTGTATGTACTTGTGCTGGAATATAGTAAGTGTTGGTATCCTGTGTGTTTTCAGGATTTTGAGTTTTCAGGATTTTGAGTTTTCAGGATTTTGGTCTTCAGGATTTTGGGCTTTCAGGATTCTGTAGTGCTCCCAAATAGAGACATTGTTGATCTCATTGAATACGTGTCTCAGGCAGGTATGCGCTTTGCATTGAGTAACATTCTACCTTCACCAAGAATGATGTCACATTATGAACAAAGGATGACTGACTTCAATAATCGGCTTAGTTTCTGCTATCTTTCCAGGGATAGACAATATTTGTCAGTATGGAAGGACATAGTTGCTTTGCAAAATATGGTCTTCACCTGTCTCTCTTGGGCTTCCAAATATTGCACAAAACTTTATCCACCCTTTAGAGTCTTTGTAGGCAATTCCAAACTGGCAAACCTACCAACATAGCAAATAAATCCCATATAAACCAATGGGTGTTGCTAGCTAATGTTTCTAGCCTAAATAAGAAACTCCACACCATACAAGCTCTCCTTACTCTGGAGAATATAGACATCACTGCCATTACAAAGACATGGTTTAAATCCACAGAAACTATTCCAGCAATGCAAGGATTCAGTGCCTTCCACACATTTAGACCATCAGCTGCAAAGACATCGCCAAAAGGTGGAGGAGTCTCAATCTATATTAGAACAAGCATAACTCCATGTTGGTTAAACCGGGTTATGCATTGTAATTTGTCCACATGCAAATCACAATTGACAAATCCCCTACCATATCCTAGCAAGCTATAGGTCACTCTCTATGTCTGTTGAATCCCATAGTTCATATCTAGAACTACTGCAGACACTCACCATTAAGCCAAATATCCCTTTCATGGGAGACCTTAGCCCTGCATAGACTGGGACACATAAACTGCCTCATACTCACAGACACAGTGATTCCTGGACTTTATTAACACAAATGCCCTTTACCAGATAGTGCGCACACCCAAAAGAGGTTCAAACATACTGGACCTGGTACTCAGCAATATGAGAGATTGCTGTACCCCCTGTGACACACCTCACTGGTGAGGTTGAACCACAAAGCTGTCTCCAAAATAAAAATCATCTCTGTAACCCCATTGTAGACCACAGTATAAAGTGTGTGCTTTATTTTTAAGAAGCATGTGAGGCTGTACATGCACATACATAATCCACACACGTACAAATCCCTAATGGCATTCTGAAAGAGCAGCCAGGGAGTGCGCATGCATGATCATAGTTGCTAATTGTATATAAGTTACTTAAGTTACAGTCAATAGTTAACAATGGTGATGTGTTTGTATGAAATAAAGCTGCTTGAACAGAACCCACAAAAGACTCATTATTTGTGTCCCAGATACGAAAGTGACATGGTATCAGAACAGGGATGGAAGAAAGAAGAATGTTTAGAGCCATGAGGTGCAAAGACAACAGTGAAGGTAAAACTGAGAGAAAAGTGCACAAACATAACCAGAAAGAATCAAAGGTAATAAGAAATAACACAAACTATTTATTTGATGGGAAAGACAATAAAGGGGCATTGCAAGGGCAGAAACTGCATTATCAGGCAAGCGGAAAGTACAAATGTTTGTTAACTAAAGAAAATTTTAAGATAAAAGTATTTGATGAAACGATTAACTGTAAAGGAAAAATGAGTATGTTTACAGCAAAAATGAGCATGTTTAAAGTAGAATGAGTGTGTTCAAGGCAAAGTTGGGCATGTTTAGAGTAAAATGAGCACAAGAAAAGTATATGGGCATAAGAAATGGCTTAAACGAGCAAAACGAACATAGCAAGAAAGAAAAAAGGGCACATTAAGAAAAAAAATAAAGCAAGGTGACTGTATATGTTTTGGCAAAGTGCTGTATTTGGGCATGACTAGGACTTCATATTGCATCAAGGGCATAACTGGAGTTATTTGAAGCATTTTGAAGTATGTAAAAGTGCTTACAGTGTGTGCTTATTCCTGGTCATGTATTTCAAAGAGTTTATTGTGTGCAAGGTACAACTATTTCGTGTAATACAGTCAAAGTATAGCCATTTTGAAAAGTTTCTTGTGTTGGGTGTGTCTGTTTGCAAAGTGCTGCCATTACAGAGTGCTTTTTGTACTGTAGAAAATTGCCTAACAAGATACCACCATTTTGGGGACATTTCAGTGTGCTGTATGCAGTTATTCGCAAAGTCTAACTACTTCGAAAAGTTATTAAGTTTAAAGCAACAGATGTCCGATTTATTTGCATTGTGCAGTTGCTTGGCATGTTTCTTACATTGACGAGAGGTGTTTTCTTACAAAAGATGACATTACAAGAGTATTACATTGCTCGTGAGTTATTCAGTTGCATTGTAAAGTTCTCAAATGTTTCTTAAAATGATGGTAAATGACTTTAGCATTTTTGCCCTTACTATGATATTGCAAAAGTACCAAAACACCCAAGAAGTTTATTTCGCAAAGTCCAGTTATTTGAAAGTACTACGAGTTTGCTTATTCACATAATTCCGAAAAGCCCAACAAGGGTATAAGTTCAGAGTACAAAGGCATTGGACAATTACTGTCAGTAGTTCTGGCATATGTACATGTGTGTATGTTTATGCTTATTTGCAAAACTCTTCGCTGGTATGTGTTTATATGGCAGACAGATTTTGAAGACCCCTACCACTTGTATTTGATCAGAATATTGTAGAGAACTGGAGAATATTTGAGCAACAGTATGATATTTTTATACAAGCAGCTTATGCAGATAGAGATGCGCACACAAGGGCATTTATTTTGCTAAACCTAGCAAGTCAGAGGCCATAGCAAGAGAGCATTCATTTGTGTATGCACCAGCAGTTTATTATGGAGAAGATGCAGACTGCCATATTGTTGTACAAGCTGAATCAAGGTAAGACTCTGAGTTTTTGAAGCGCAAGTTCAGAGAAATGGGTAAACCCCAGACGAATATTACATTAGAGAGGCATTTGGTTTACACAAGAGATCAGAAACCAACTGACTTGAGAAATAGACCTAAAACTTGTTGGTTTGGTGATTTAAACGATGAAATGATAAAGGACAGGCTTGTATGTGGTATTAACAGTGCTGCTGTGAGAAAGATTTGACTTCATGACAGTGATTTAATGTTGAGCAAGGCCATAGAGATTTGTCAAATTCATGAGGTGACAGCAAAACATACAAGTATGCTTGCAAGTGACAAAAGCATGGTTTCAGTTGGCTCCAGAGCATATGTAGATAGTATGCAACACATGGCAAACAACAGCAGGCCTAAGCATGTGGCAGCTTACAGGGTTTCTAAAAAAGCCACAAGGTTTTCTAGAAAGTTCCAAGAAAGGTGCAAGCTCCAGTGCCAGCTGAGTGCAGTACAAACATGAATCAGCAAAACCCAAGTCTAGCTTTATTGTTAACTGTTGCAATTGTGGTGTGAACCATGAGTCTAAAAGAGAGAAGTGCTTAGCATTTGGTCAGCAATGTCACAAGTGTAAAAAATGGAACCATTTCCAAAAGTTTTGCAAATCAAGTAAGCCTCACACAGTTGTAAAGAAAAGGTCACACAAAAAAGCAAGTTGATCAAGTAGAGCTGAAGCAGTTAGGTTTCTATTTAGATGGTGTATCAATGCTTGATGAAAGAGCTGATGCAGTAAACTTATTACAAGATGTGAAATGTTTTGTACTGTCCGGATTAATGGAAGATCCACGGAGCTCAAAGTAGACACTGGTTCAAAGTGCAATGTTATATCAGCAGACACATTTACTAGAGTGAGAAGTAACGAACAACTCAGTGTAGCCAGTAGTGCAAGACTTGTTGCTTATGGTGGTAAAGAAATTCAGACCAAAGGTTCAGTGATACTTTCATGTTATTTGGCCGAGAACTCTTACAACTTGGTATTCTATGTAGTCCAAAGGCCAGTGTAATCTTTACTGGGTCTCAAAGATAGTTTAAGTATGAATCTGCTTTCCTTTGCTGAAGAATTTCATCACATAAGTGCATTTCCGAGTTCTAGTTTTTCAGAAGCCTTTTTCTCAGAGTATGCTGATGTTTTCGATGACAAGTTAGGCAAGCTTTTAGTTGTGTATTCCATGAAGTTAGACCCAGAGGTCACTTCATTAATAAGACCAGCAAGAAGAGTTCCGATAGCTATGCAAGATAAAGTTAAGGCTCAGCTGGATAAAATGATGCAGCAAGGTGGGATTTGTCCAGTTACAGAACCAAGTGAATGGGTGTCGGCCATGGTAGCAGCTCACAAGAAAGGCTCAGATGAAATCAGAATATGCATTGACCCGAGATTTGAACAAAGCATTAAAAAGACCATATCATCCAATGCACACAGTTGAAGAAGTTGCAACTCTAATACCGAATGCCACTGTATTTTCTGTTTTGGATGCAGAGAGTTCATTTTAGCAAGTGTTGCTTGATTGCAAATCCTCATTTCTAACTAATTTTAATACTCCGTTTGGCAAATACAGATTCCTAAGGATGCCATTTGGAATACATTTTGCAAGTGAAGTCTCCCAGCGTGCAATGGAACACATTTTTTTGGGGTTATCCTTGTGCCGTAATAGCAGACGATCTATTGGTTGGAGGCAATGGTGAAGCAGAGCATGACAGAAACCTCAAGAATGTTCTAGACAGAGCACGTGAAGTAAACTTGAAAATCAAGTATCTAAAGTGCAAATTCAGACTTCCAGAAGTTACGTACATAGGTCATTTGTTTACAAGTACAGGTCTGAGACCAGACCCGGCCAAGCAAACACCTATTCTTGAAATGTCAACCCTGGATAATGTGCAAGATTTACAGCATTTTCTGGGCATGGTCAACTATTTAGACAAATTTAAACAAGACTTCAGTGAAATGACAGCAACTTTAAGGGAGCTCACACACAAAAATGTTGCATGGTTATGGTTGGAACAGCATCAGAAGGCATTTGACGACCTTAAGCAGAAAATTGCCACACCACCTACATTACGATACTATGATGTGAACAAACCAGTGATCATTTCCTGTGATGCTTCAAAATTTGGTCTGGGCACAGTTATACTTCAAGAGGGCAGACCAGTAGCCTATGCATCTAGAATGCTAACTCAAACTGAGATGCAGTATGCTCAAATTGAGAAGGAACTTTTGGCAACAGTATTTGCATGCTCCAAGTTACATGATTATATTTATGGTCGAGCTATTCAGATTGAAACTGATCATCAACCTCTAGTTACTATTCTAAGGAAGCCTATGCATTCCACTCCAGTGAGATTACAAAGAATGATGCTTAAATTGCAAAAGTACAATTTCAGAATAGTCTACACTAAAGGCAAATTTCTTTATCTGGCTGATACATTATCCAGATCTCCCAGGATTACAACATAACAGCTTAACACAGAAATGTTTGACTTTTATGTGATGTCAGTGCATAATTTTTCCACCACTAGACTTGATGAGTTAAGAAATCATACACAGACTGATTCAATTTTGCAGAAGTTCAATCACTATATGAATTTTGGATGGCCATCAAAGCAATCTAGTGTATCACCTGAAGTGCAAATGTATTTTCCTTACAGAGATGAATTGTTGATGGAAGATGACATTATTTTCAAAGGTCCTAAGACTGTTGTTCCTGTTTCCTTACAACAAGAATATATCCAGATGTTGTATCGTGGTCACCCAGGGTCCGCATCCACTACGAGAAGAGCAAGATAATTATCTTTTTGACCTTCATTACCGAAAGACATTGATAGAGTTCTTTCTTCTTGTTCAGTATGCAATAGTACCAGATCGCATTTGCAAAGAGATCCATTTCAGCTAAGTCCAATTCCTGAACTACCTTGGTCTACTTTAGCAACTGATATCTTTGAGTGGAACAATCAACACTACTTAGTTCTGGTAGACTCTTATTCAAATTGGTTGGAGATTGATCTCCTACCTAACCTAACCTCAGCTGCTGTTATTACTAAGTTGAAACATCATTTCTCAGTTCATGATAGTCCACACAAACTTTTTTCTGACAATGGTACTCAATTTACTAGCCAGTTGTTACAGATATTTTTGAAAGAATGTGACTTTGTACATGTCGCTAGTAGTCCTGAATATCCCCAGTCTACTGGTCTAGCTGAACGAGCAGTGCAGAGTGCAAAGATATTAGTTGAAAGGTGAAAGTGTGAGAATACCGATGTATTCTTGAATTTGCTTAATCTCAGAAACATACCCCATGATGGTATTCTTGGCTCACCTGCTCAAAGACTACTTTCCAGGCAAAGTAGAACTAAGTTTCCTATTTCTTCAAGTTTGTTGCACTCTAAATCTAAGAACACTAAAACCATCAAGACTCAATTGTTTAAAAAGCACAATATCCAGAAATCTAGTTACTACCAATCAAGCAGGTCACTTTTCCTGTTGAGGGAAGGAGAGATGGTATGAATCCAGATAACAAAAGGTTTTGATCAAATAGGACAGATTACAGTCATCTGTGCCGAGCCGAGATCTTACTTGGTAAATTCTGAAGAAGTGGAGTATAGAAGGAATTGCAAACATCTTCTTCCAGTACTAGAATCATCATCAATGCAATCACAACATTGTTAGTGTGATGCGGACTCTAAACCGCTCAGACACTTTCCAGACCAGAATGTGTCCAACATTCTGACTCCATTCCAGAAAGTAATTCAAACATTCCACAGGTCAACCATTTTACAGAAACTGTTCCAGTTCCTAAATCTAATAGCCAGTTTTATGCCACACGATATGGATGAGTGTCTAATCCAAGTGTGAAATAAGCAGCAACATGGACTTGATTGTACATACCTGTATATTTAATATTGTATAATGCATGACTATGGGTAACCTGTGATTTCTGCATGCCAGTCTCATGACAATTGTATGGTCTGTTTCTCAAAGTGGGAGGATGTAGATCATAAAGTGTGTGCTTTATCTTTAAGAAGCATGTGAGGCTGTAAATACATGTATATAACCCGCACTCATGCAAACCCTAGTGACATTTTGGAGGAGCAACCAGGGAGTGAGCATGCATGATCATAGTTGCTTATTGTATATGTTACTTAAGTTGCAATCAGTAGCTAACAATGGTAATGTGTTTGTATGAAATAATGTTCAACGAGGGTATGCCCATTCACGCATGTCTCCACGCAGAAGACGCTCTAGCTGAGAATCGAACCGGACAGCGTCTTACTGTGAGGCGACAATGCTACCGCAGCACCACCACCACGGATTACGTCTTATTAAGCGATAGTTTGTCAAAATTCAATGCCCCTCCCAACCCAGAATTCACAGCAACCTATGTAGATTTGTTCACAGATGGCTGTATGAAGGCTGCTATATTTACTAGAAGTAAGCCCAAAACAAACTCTAAAAACAAAACTGCACTGGTGGAATCCTACCCTTAATAACATATATCAATAAATAATCAAATAAATAATAAATATATTAAAAAAAAAAAAAACTGGAATAAATAAATAAATATATATATAACAAAAGACATGGCTAAAATCATGGAGAGCAACTCCCACAATGATAGGAGCTCTCTAAAACTAAGGGGAATAATTAAGTCCACTAAGGCCAGTTATGAGGTCAAGATAGACTCACAAGCTAAGGACAGCCACAAGGCCTTCTACAGCTCTGTCCTAATCCTCAAAGGCAGCACATACCAGTATGCTGAACTGGTGGTCAATGGTGCCACCTTTACTGAGCAGAGCAATATAGCAAATTTGATGGCTGACGAATTCAACTCAAACATCACCACCAACTCCCCCCTGCCTCCCCCAAAATACCTAGTAGCATAACCCCCTAACTATTAACAGGGAACAGGTTCTGTAAGCGTTCACCAAGGCCAAAAACACAGACTAAATGGGCCCCGACAACATCCTGGAGTCCCTTTAAATAGTTTGAAACATGATTTATCAGGATCACTTGAATCACCTTTCAACTATAGCCACAAATCAGGCTGTGTACCATGAGAATTGAGGACTACAATGTTTATCTGACTTCACAAGGGTGGACCATCAACCGACCCCCAGTAACTACAGACCTATTAGACTGACTAGTTTAATATTCAAAGCGATGGAATGAATTATCATGGAAATGACCAACAAAGACATAGGCAACCTTCAGATACTGGTCCTAACCCAGTTTGGCTTTGTCAAAGGAAGGTCATACCTTCTATATCTGGTGGACTTTTTTGAGAAGGTTGCCAAGACAATGGATGAGGGAAAAATTGTGCATACTGCCTACCTCAACCTTGCTAAGGCATTTGATACAATACTCCATTCAGGTATAGTTGACAAACTCATCATACTGGGCATTAACCCCTACATAACTCACTGGAGTACTAGCTGGCTCACAAACTGGACCTAGGAAGTCATAATAGGTGACACCACCTCCACTAAAAGACCAGTCCCAAGGTGGGTACCTCAGGACTCCATACTGGGACCTCTGCCATTTGGCATCTACTTCTACAAAGGCTGTTGTCAAGGGTCTTTGGCTGACCAATTTCATGGATGACAGCAAATTGGGAGCTATCATAGATTTCCCCCTATCATGCAAACATCTTAAAAGAGGGTTTAACACAGACAAGTGACTGGTGCCTAAGTCATGAACTAAAATTCAATGCTAAGAAATGCATTATAGTTCCTTTTGGGAAAACTATCACCCAACCTAATTACTCCATTGATAAGACACCCCTAATAGCTGACCTGGTAGTCCAGGATCTGGGAACATATGTAGATGACAATCTGACCTTTGAGCAACATATAGCCAAGGCAGTAAGAAAAGAAAATAATTCTATGTCACCAAACTTATAAGTAAAGGTAGATCATCCAGGTCCAAGGAAACCATAGTGCCACTTTATCTGGCCCTTATCAGACCAGGCCCATCACTGAGTATAATTCCCCATCAGCATGCACCTGACCAGACATATGCAACAGCTGGACCACCCACAAAAGCTTCTTACCAGGAGAATCCAGGGTATAAATACATTGTCCTATACAGATTGCCTTAAAGTCCTATCTCTATAATCTGTTTCTTACAGATTACTGAAAAGCAATCTATGCCTGGCATACAAGGCATCCTTGGATCCAGCTCTTAAGGAACTTTTGTACATCTGCAAAATGAACAGCATCAGAACCATTATATCCAAGGACTTAAATTTTGCTTATGACATAAATAAGTCATGTTGGTGAGACAGATATGTATCTTAGAGGATCCCATGCTTTGGAAAAGGCTACCCATCCACGTGAAGCAGAGTACATCCCTAACCCTATTTAAGCATAATCTTGACCGATGGATGGAAAATCAGGAATTCACCCTGGGTCTGGCCCCCATGTCTCTGATAAACAGGTGGAAAGTAATGCCAAACTAACATACCCCCTCACATAACTTCTAGAAACTTCCTAGCTAACATACCCACTGCTAGTAATTGCCCATGATACATGGGACACAATTGGGCTGGAATGCACAGGTAAGCTTATAAAGGCCCTGGTGGTCATTAGCCTACTATATACCTATGAACCTATCAGCAGTTAATGCACAGTTTTAAAGAAAGTGGACAAAGACAGGTATTGAAGTCTGAGAATGTGCAGCTAGTATGACTCTGAAAGCAAATAGTAGCAGGTAGAAGTGACTTAACTAACATATCTGATGTGTATAATTCAACTTAGTGGTAATGTTTATATAGGGAGAGGGATCCCCCAAGTATTGCCCTACCTTTTATGGAAAACATACCCATTCAAACTTACTGCTTAGGTCATTCCTTCAACTGTGTGTTTTCTGACAACTATAATATGACTTCTTCTGTAGCATAAGTGGTTAATGCACAATTCTAGAGAATGTGGACTTAGATAGGTAGGTGTTTGAATCTGGCAATGTGTGACTACTAAGAGGGCATTTGAAACTAAGGACAGGCTGGCCTAGCTTACTCAACCGATGTAATTTGGATAGTTAAATCTCTTGCCAACGTGCACATGATTGCAGGATTTTTATCCCTTATACCTCATTTTATAGAAGCAATATGCATTCCAACATACTGTTGAAGTTATCCCTTCAAGTGTGGGTTTTCTGACAACTGTGATATGATTTCTGTGATGTTAGAGGTTAATGCACAGTTCTACAGAATGTGGACTTAGGTAGGTGTTCAAATACAGAAATGTGTATGTAATGTGTGTGTAAGTAAACAGTGACAGCCATGAATGTGTTGCTCAAGAGATGTAATATGTACCCCTTTGCAAAAGGGTAACATTAACATAAGTGAGGGTTTTTAATACTCCATCTATTATTCACCCTTTTAAAGGAGCCCATATGCATTCAATGCACTACCCAAGTTACCCCTTCAGCTGTATGCCAACTGACAACTGTTATATGAGTTCTTCTATGGCATCAGCAGTTAATATACAGGTCCTTAGAATGCTGACTTCAGATAAGTATGTGTTGAACTCCAGTACTGTGTAACTTGTACTACTGTGTTTCAGATCAAGTGGTAACAGACAGGAATGGCTTACACAACAGATGCTGATGTGTACAATGCTACTCAGGGTTAGCCTTTCACAGGTTTATGATTTTTCTACCCAGGGTGATACACTTCCATTTAAGGGAGTCCATATGCATTCAGACACAATGCCCAGGTTATCCCTTTAATCAAACGCCTTCTGAAAACTGTGTTGTGAGCCCTTCTGTGGTGTCTGCAGCTAATGCACAGGTGCACTGACTGTGAGTTATATGGGCATGTGTTCACATCCAACAGACTCTGCCTTGTATGATTGTGTAAAAAAAAGAGGAATATTGATAACATGCTGGAATGGCTTAATCCACATGTGTGGTATTTTATTCTTTTTTTATATTATTTTTTTAAGCGTGGGTAACTTTGATCCCCTAAGTCCTTCACTTCCTTGTAAGCATGCCCATTTTAATGCTATATGTTATGCATCTTCCATTGTGCAACTATTAGCAGAAAGCAGAATCAGTAATAAATGGTGGGTAACAGTAAATGGCATTCCTCATCCTGTGGAAAAAAATCTGAGAATTTGGCTTCAGTCACATGTTTCTGCTGGTTGTTGTACAATGAAGGAGAAGGATGATGCACAGAGGATCACAACAGCATGATGGGCCTGCTAAAAAATGTTCCACAGTTCACTGTAAACCTGATGTGATGCTGCAGTTGTCTGTGAGGTATCATGAGTGTGTGATGCAAGTATTACTATTATATGTTGCACAATGCTCAGCTCAGTATCATTTTCTAATAATGTTGTCACAAACCCTTCAGATGCGTACTTCGTCGGTAGTGTGTTAACTATTTTTGTGTGTCAGCATTAGCTAATATACACATAATGCCATTGTTATATAGGTAGACAGTCTTTAAAGTCCTATCCAATATACATTGAAGCAGTGTATGAAGCAATTGTTGCTAGACAATAATGCATTAATGCACCCATGTTTTGATTACTTCTCCCTCAATATAACACTTTCATAAGCGTTTTTGTTCTCACTTTTAATCATGCCCATATTCATTCACAAACATAACGTAGCTAATAGACTTCTTTCATATGAATGTTTTCTGCAGGAGTTCCATCACAATACAGATTTCATGACACATCCTACATCTCCCATGTACATACATCCCACATGCTATAATTTCCACATCAGTTAACAATGTATGCATCATCAAGTTATTTTCAGTTTCATTAACATTTGTGTTTCCGTGGCATATCCTGGAGGATTGCAATCTATAATGATCAATATGTTCTGTCCTACTTCTTATCCTTCACAACATGCATTCTTCTGTCACAACTATTATTGTGTCCACTTTCACTAATTGTAGGAGCGGTATGTACAACTGTTTCATAATGTTTTGCATTTGTCCACACATTTATGCATGTATTTTTTCTCCAGTATTCCTGCACTGGGAGTTTGATACATATTCCCATATAGAGTTCAAAAACTTTACACATATTTTCCAAAAACACTTTTTTCCCTTCCTAACATTTAATGAGAATGACAATGCGAGTAATGTCCCACATGCCCATGAATTTACTCTGTGCAACATACAACAGTATAACCCTTCCCTATTCACTTGTTGCTAGGCTTCCCCTTGCTTATGTATTCCTGATTTACCTATCTGTTGTTGTGATGTGGCTCCATGCACACTTCAGAATCTTTAGTTTATTGTGCACACTCCTTTGTTTACATCATGCACACACCCAGATCGAGCACATCATTACCTCAATGTAGGCTGAGCAATGAGCTCAGATTGAGTCTGCTCATCATGTTGAGTGCTTTTCCTTCTTCTATATTTGATTAGGAATGCTGCTTGCTTATTGCATAAACATGACCAATTGAATTAGCCTCAGCGCAACATGTATACAATGCTAATGAATCCCCCGGAAAGCCTCTTATATTAATTTGTACTTTCTGTCTAGATTTTATCCTTCTTGCCCATACGCTACTTTCATACCTCATCTGTGGAGTTGCATCTGGTGGATTTTCACAATGATTCATTTTATTTCCTAACAACTCCTTTGTCACATACATAACTGTCATTAGGTCATTCAAAGGACAGTTCTGTAAAATACATTTGTTTTCTCTTATCTTTGTGATGGATTGACTCTGCATGGGATAATTGAATACATTTGTGTACCTTTGCACTATACATCAAAATTGTTCTATGTGTTTGAAGGTATAATAAGAGAAACACATGTCTGATAGAAGCCTTACTGCTTCACCAAGGTAGTGGCTGCATCAGAGTTAAAGCATAAGGAAGATGACATAACCAAAATTTGTTGCAATGCCATGAGGGCTGAATCCAGCACCAGGCAACATAGGCAGCTTCCTGGGCCCAGTGTTGGCTGGGGAACCAGGCCTGACCATGAAAATAAAGCAAAAATCTCAGTTGCACTGCTCCAATCTACAAAGTGGTCTTTCTGTGTGCTGCACTCCAGTCTACTATGTTTCTCTGAGCAGATGAGCCAATGACTGAAACTTTGAAGCTCAAATCAGAGAAGCGCACTCTTTTTTGGATGGAGAGATCAGGCTTTTTCAGATCACACTTCAGTGTTGCACTATAAGACTCACTCAAATCAGATTGCACTTCATTTTTTGGAAGTCTCAGCCTCACTCAAATTGCACTTCAGCTTTTTTTTTTTTTTAATTAATTTTTTTAATTTTAAGGTCTCATACACCATGCTGAAATATATTTTGAGGTGTGTGTGTGTGTGTGTGTGTGTGTGTGTGTGTGTGTGTGTGTGTGTGTGTGTGTGTGCGTGCGTGTGTGTGTGTGTGTGCGTGTGTGTGTGTGTGTGTGTGTGTGTGTGTGTGTGTGTGTGTGTGTGTGTGTGTGTGTGTGCATGTGTGTAAAATCTACCTCTTATGATGTCAGGGTACAAAGAACACAAGCACCTTCACTTTCAGGTAAATGATTTCAGTCATTAATTTTTGTTAGAGAAGCACTGTCAGGAATGCCAGTCAGAGTTTCATAGTTATTTTTGTTCAGAAGAGTAAAATATTTTTATGTTTGTTAGTCAAGCACTGTCTGTATAAGTAAATTCTGCAGCAAAGAAGTTCAGAAGTATTTCTCTGCATACCTTGTGTGGCTTTCAGCAAAATTGTTGTGGAGTACAGTCATTAGATAATGATGGGTATGAGCTTCTGATTTTATATTCTTCAGAAAATGCTTGTTAATGCAAAGCATTTTAGTGTAGTGACTTTCTAAGTTGTTGTTGTTGTGTCTTTCTGCTTTTCCCGGTTAGGGGTCGCCACAGCGGAACTCTAGATTTTCTAAGTAATTAAAAGAAACATTTAAAATCTGTTCTTGTTTTCTGGGTCTCTGACTCTTAACTAAGAAGATGAGAAATCAGAGGTCTGGTTTCCCTGGATTTCATTGTATGGTAGTGAGCAGAGATACATTTCCTGACCTTTTAATTATGAACGCATTCATTCACTTGTTCTCAAGCAGATGGATATCTGCTATGTACAGTAATACAAGTGGCTATAATTTCTGTTTTTTGTATGGGAGTGTGTGTGTGTGTGT